>NW_008689435.1:0-1024 GCF_000695815.1 Acanthisitta chloris
CCGGCTGATTCTATGATTCTATGATTATATATTTCTGCTTGTCAAATATGTTTTCTATTTCCCTTAACCATATAACTGTAAATTGCTTATTTCTACAGTCAAAGAAATTAAAATGCTGTTAGAATAAGAATAAAAAAAGGTTTTTTTGCTATTTTTCACAACTTCATCAGTGAAGTAATTCCAGCAGTTCTCTGTGTGGTTATGTTAAATCAAACCACAGACAATATTTCTTCTTGAAAACTGCAGGTCCAAGTTAGCCAGGAGTTTGTCATAAATACTGCCTCAAAGCTTGACTTGTCCTGACATTTATGTTTCCTTTTATCCTGACTCTCTGATGTACAGAAAAAGTCTAGGGCTGAGGCTGTCAGTAAGTCTCTTGATCTCCAGGGCTCAACTTAAAACATTTTAGGTTGCCATGACTGTTTTTTTGGTTGTTTTTTTTCTTGTAACCTCGGTCCACACAGACTTTTAAGATACCTCAGAAAGATGAGGGTGACTGGTCAGGCAATTCAGCTGGAAGAGCTGGTAGTGTGGAAGCAGCCCGAAGGTTTTTTTCACAAACAGGCACCTTCAAGTCATGTAATCTCATGTTCCTGAATACAGAAGCATATAAAGCCCCTAGCTGCTTTTAAAACCTGTGATTTGAGTCTTGAGTCCTCTGGGAACATTCTTCTCCCAGTAAGGACAGAAAGAAGAAATTTAGGGCAGGCACTAAGGCAACTAAGAAGATTGTTTACTACTCTGTCAAGGCAAGTCCACTACAGAAAATGCCAAGGAAAAAAACCTCACACATACACACACCCTGCGCCTAGCCAGTTTGCTTTTTTTCTTACCATGTTTCTTATCAGTTTCCTGCAGAGACTCTAAAACTCTTATCTTGATAGGCCAGATTACTAAACTGATCTCCTCTCCGTGATGAATAGAAATCAAACAATCCTCTGTCAGCAAACCATACATTCCCAGTCCAGATAAATTAATAGAAACTACTCCTCCCCTCCTCCTCCTCTCCTCTCCTCTCCTCTCC
>NW_008689435.1:1180-5277 GCF_000695815.1 Acanthisitta chloris
AAACCACTCCTCCCCTCCTCCTCCTCTCCTCTCCCTCTCCCTCTCCCTCTCCCTCTCCCTCTCCCTCTCCCTTTCCTCTCCATCCCAGCTCTCCCCCTCCCTTTCCTCTCCATCCCAGCTCTCCTGTCATCCTTTCTCTGTCTCCTTACCCTCCCCCCAATTAATTCCTATGCTTTAATACCATCTAAGAGTCCTTAGTGAGAAGAGGATCTGCTTGCTATGCAGGTGCAAGTTTTCAGCACCACAGCACAACAGCAATACCACCCGCTCTGCCCTCCTCAGGGCTTCTCTTTGTGAGCCACTTTTTCTTTTCTTCCTTTTCAGCTCCGTGCTGAACAACCCCATGCAGCTAATCTGATTATGCTAATTTGTACTTCATGAACCCAAAGACTGTAAGGAGATCTGCGGAGGGTGAGCTGGGGCTGGGGATGTGAGGACAGGAGAGAGGTTTGGGAGGGGGATGCATGGACAATGGGTTCAAGTCAGTTAACAAAAAAAGCCGTCTGTATTGCCAAACAAAGCACACTCCGGGTAACCCCTTGCTGCTCTTGACAATTTAGAGTGTCCCAAACTGGCCTGTGCTACCGAGCAGAAAAGGGAACACAGGGAATCTACAATGAAGGAGCACAATGAAAAGTCTGTTTCCTGATGAATGTTGCTGGTTTTTCCCTCCTTAACTAATCCTTCCCAGAATCTAGTAGTTGAAGTAGGGTCCACAAATTGTTCGTGGGATGGTAGCTATGGCACTAGACAGCTTCCGAGCGCCTTCAACCTCATCTGTCCAACTAGACTGAGGATGCACTCGACATTTGTTGAATGATGGGCAGTGACTTTGCAGACACACAACTCTAAACATGGACTCCTCCTTCTGCAGAAGCCAACAGTGTCCCCAGTCTGGTTTTACATTACTTTCGCTGCAGCTGGAATTGGTCAGGAAACAGACCCGAGAAGAAATATTTAAAGGGTAGAGAAGCAAAATATTTTCATGATTTCAGCAATGCTATGGTAGAGTTTTGGCAATCCCAAAAGTGTTTGCATTGGTATGGAGCTTCTGAGATCATCTGGTCCAAGCATCCTGCGCAAGCAATGTCACCCAGAGGTGTCTGCCCTGGACTGTGCCCAGTCAAATTTTGAATACCTCCACTGATGGAAAGTCTACAACCTCTTTGAGAAACCCATTCCTATGTTTGAACACCCTCCTATTAAAAAAGGTTTTTCTTGTGTTCAAATGGATTTTCCTGTTCTTTAGAATCATAGAATCATAGAATTTTAGGGGTTGGAATGGACTTCAGACATCACCCAGTCCCAACCCTGTGCCCTGGCCAGGGGCACCTCCCACCAGACCAGGTTTCTCAATACAACCTCTTTGAGAAACCCATTCCTATGTTTGAACACCCTCCTATTAAAAAAGGTTTTTCTTGTGTTCAAATGGATTTTCCTGTTCTTTAGAATCATAGAATCATAGAATTTTAGGGGTTGGAATGGACTTCAGACATCACCCAGTCCCAACCCTGTGCCCTGGCCAGGGGCACCTCCCACCAGACCAGGTTTCTCAAGGCAAGGCTCATAATATGTAGCCTAAATTTCCCCATTGTCTGTTTTGTCCATTCCCCACTGTGTCCATTGCTTCTTGCCCATTCAGTGGACACAACTTCTAAAAGTCTGGCTCCCTATACATCATTCCCTTCTCACATGTATTTGTACACATTGAGAGGCTTCCCTTCAACCATCTCTCCTCCAGGTTCACCTGTCTCATCTCTCTCAGCCTCTCCACCTATGAAAGATGTTCTAGTCCCTTAATTGTCCTTGTGGTCCTCCATTAGACTTGCTAAAGTAAGTTCATGCCTCTCTTGTACTGAGAAGCCCCGAACTGGATGCACAACTCCACACATGGCTTCACCAGTGCTGAAGAGAGGGGATGGATCACCTCCCCAGACTTGCTTGCAGGACCCTGATTGTTCCCCAGGATACTGGTATTAGTGCAGGATCAAGACTGGGTGTTGGTCTGAGCTGGTTCCAAGGATGGTGTGAGTAAGCACAACTCTACCACTGCCTCGTCTGTGTTTATGTGCCTCAAAGCAGAAGTACATATTGTCTTTCAAACTGAAAATCACTGGAGGGAGGCACCTTGTTTCCACACATAATAAAAGCACTGTCTATATATACATGACTGCAGAGATGACAAGAGATAAGGGGACACTTCCAGAAAGAGACGGGCCTGAAATTGTTATCCCTAAACCCCTGGTGAGCACTGTTAACTAGCCAAAGGCATATGGAGGAATATCAACCCTTTTAATGACATTTTTTGGGTCTGTTATCCTTTTAGGCACAAAATCAGAAGGTTAGTTTCTGAGAGTCCATTCCTGCCTCTGGTGAAGACAAATCCTTTGGTACTGAGAGGGAAAAGGGGAGAGGGAAGGAAGACGTTTGCTCTGCACTGCACCTTGAACAGGACAGCTCCCCTTTCTCATGCAGAACAGACTATCTGTTTAGTCCTGCAGCCCTAAGCAGAGTATTTCAGGACAGCATTTTTTGAAAGCAAACGGAGGAGGAAAAAATGACTGTTTTAAAGATATCAACTCAGGTTTGGTCTGAGGTTCGGCTGTATTTGCATTAGGGTATTAGACGTAGTTTATCAGATAGGGTAGAAAATATATCTTGCCAGCTTTGCCCATCTACATTCACTATATGTTTTTTAATGCATTGTAATGCATATATCAGTATTTAACAAAACTAGACCTAAATAACACTGCGACTGGAGCAACTAAGCAAAGGAGCAGAAAAAAAATCAGAAATGCAAGATTAACAGGTTAAGTTCAAGTATGAAGAATGTATTTTTTGAAATTCCCATATGTTGATTGGAGCCTCTGTGTTTGCAATAAGCATGGAAGGGTTAAATCCACTGGTATCTTGTGAACTTTAAAGATCTTGACTTTTCCCTACTGATGCATGCAACAGAGAAAAGACAGTGAGAAAAGTGCAGCAGGACTTACTGCAAGGGAGTAGTTTGAGATCTGGTAATTTGTACCATATGAGGCCTTGCTGTAACCTTTCTTGCCTTCTACTGCTGGTCTTGGGTGAGATCAGACTGGCTAGGATTTGATAAACAAGTTAAACAGAGTAAGTAGCATAATCTTGAGGAGAAGGTCTTGCTCTGTCACCTTGTCTTTCTCCTGACGTGAGGGCTGACCTTCCCCAGACCCTTGCTTTTCCTAGCTTTCTGTTTTTAGTAGTGAGTTAGACTAAGCAATGATGTTTCTTTGTCTGTATATATGGAGTTTAATGCTATGGGCTTTGGCCTCATTTGAAACTCTTCAGTAATATTGTGACACTCAGTGTTAAAACACAACAGGAGTAGTAGTAACAGGAATATGTAAGGAATGTATTGCCAACCATTACTGACTATAACCTTGAAACTAGCCAGCAGTGATTATTAATGACGTGCATTTTTCCAGCAGAAGAAAACCCTGAGAAGCAGAAGAACTTTCAGACTCAGAACAGGCTTACATGTGGATGGAGTGGGTCAATTACCTACAGCAATGAAAGGTACAGAAGATGTATCAAGCACAAACTCCTGAGAATCATGTATTTAATGAGAAGAGAGGGAGGTTGCTCAGTGCTGGTTGGAGCTGAACCACAAGTCAATACAATGGACAAAAGTTTGCCCAGGAAATGTTACAGGACAGTGACACTCCTGCATGCCATTGCTAGTGCTAGAAATTGTTTCAGTCCTGTCAACTAAGCATCTAGGGATATATCTAATTATGCATTAGGGAGATAAAGAAGGTAATGAGAGTCCAAACCCACTCTGCAAATCAGCTCTGTTCAAAAAGAATACTGTTAAGGAACAAGATGTGCTAAGGAGAGGCTTAACCCAACACTGAAACCTAAGCAGAGATGGAAAGGACTGAGCACTCAGAGGAGTCCAGTGACCATTTCTAGAAGAGCTAAATGCCTTCAGCCAAGATCATAACATTTGTACAGTATCTGGATTCAGCTCTATGCAAAGTCATGACTCAGTTTACTACTGCAGTAAAGATGCTAAATACACGGAATTTGTATTTTGTAGACATACAAACTTTATATATATGTGTATA
>NW_008689436.1:0-17571 GCF_000695815.1 Acanthisitta chloris
TTCCCCATCCTCATCCCTATTCCCTTCCCCATCCTCATCCTTGTTCCCTTCCTCATCCCTCTCCCCGTCCCCACCAGGAGATGAAGTTTTCCTGCCTCAGCACTGCAGGGATGGAGCTGGGAGAAACCTCCTGCCATGAGACAGGAATTTCTGTACTGGAAGTTCATTACTAAGGGTTCTGTTTCCAGGACACCAACAGGTTTGACTCAACTCCATCCCAGGCTTGGCTCTAGAGAAATAAGTTTTAAAAAAACCATAGAATTTAGGGGTTGGAATGGACCTTAGAGATCATCTAGTCCCAACCCCTGCCCTGGGCAGGGACAGCTCCCAGCAGAGCAGGGTGCCCAGGGAGCCTCAAACACAGCACAGCTTTCCTGAGCAGCCTGGAGGTTTAACAGCCATGTCAACAGCACTCAGGAGTTACTTTTAGAAGCAATAGAAAAGCTAGACTTTCCCTCCATCACTTTGAACCCATTGCCCCTTGTCCTGTCCCTGCAGTTCCTAACACAGAGTACCTCTCCAGCTCCTTGTAGCCCTTCAGAGATTGAAAAGTTGCTCTGAGGTCTCCACACAGTCTTCTCTTCTCCAGACTAAACAGCCCCAACTTCCCCATCCTGTCCTCACAGGGAGATGCTCCAGTGCTCTTACCAACTTTGTGGCCTCCTCTGGACTTGCTCCAACAGTTCCATGTCTTCTACTGCACACAGTGTTCCAGGTGGGTCTCACCAGAGCAGAGTAGAGGGGAAGAATCATTGTTGTTGGTCTAAGAAAAGAAAAAAGAAGAACAAATTGGAGGAAGGATTTTCAAGAAGGTTAATTGAATCGGAAATAGATTGAGGTATTCAAATAATTTTCATTTCTGTAGTTTCAGGTTCAAATCAATTTGCATTGTCACCTTGCATTACTATAGTGCACTATAACATGTGACTCTTCTTCAGTAAAGTTTATGTACACTGTGCAGTGATTTATTTTGCAGATAACTAAATACTATACATGTATTATCTGTTGAAAGTACTGACACATTTTTTCCATCTCATAGGCACTAAATAGCATTGTGTCATTTCAAAAACATTGTAAAGTCATGAAATAAACAGCAGCAGAATATCTGAAAAGTTGAGTTGTTCAACTGCCTACACAAAATCTCTTTGTAGCATTTACCCTTTAGGAATTGTTGTATCTTGGAATGAATTTTCCTGTAGGACACACACTGAAGCTTCTTTGCTAGCTTAACTTCTGTGGTAACCTTACCAATCCTGTAGAATAAAAGAAAGAACCTGTGTGACATATGCAAAGTGGTTATTTGTAGTTAAGACAGGAAAAAACACACCACCAGCATTGGGCAGTAGCCCCAAGATTTTTCTTAGTGTTATACTCAGATGGTTGAGCTTCAGTGTCTTTCTGCAACTTGCAAAGGCCATGTCCTTCCCAGCCCTCAGGAAACATCTCACCCTGTTTCAGAGCTCCTGCAGAGGCTGAGACAGTCCTGCTCACGCAGACATCCTGCCCTCCTGCTCCTCCTGCTCTGCAGCCCAAGCCTTGCAACCAGAACTGCTTTTTTCTGTATTACTCAAGGGAGGGTAGAGTAATGTCACCCTCATTTACGTCTGGGAAGGCAATACTGGAGCAACAGTAAAGAACAGCTTGAAACTTGGCCAAGATTTCAGCAAGAACTGGGCTCTTGGCTGGTTTTCAGTTGCTGTACACCCAGTAGCAACTACTGCCTAGATGGGGAGAGTCATTGTGAAACTCCAGGGTTGTTTTACTTCTGGTTTCACTGCACTCTACCCAAGACACACAAAGCAGCTCAGGGCAGTGTACAGGACTCAGCAGGGCCCGAGATATTGCTGGAAAACATTTTGCCCCAGAGGCAGGTGAACTGCACAGCACTGGAATGGAGCTCGTGCAGCATTTACTTTTAAGCTGAGCTAACCAAAACCAGCCCCAATCCCCTTTCCTCGAGCCCAGCCCTCCTGGAAACTTGCTTTGTTCTAGCATACAAAGGATGCTCATACCTGATGCGTAAGAAGCCGAAGTTGTGAGCTGATCAGAAGTCAAACAAATCATCACAAATAGATTATCTTTCATTCAGAGCAGCTTGAGGTGACTTTTTGTGGTAAGTGTCCAGTCAAGAAGTGAAATACCAGAATTCTACCTTACCTTTGGGACACCACAGCCTGGAGATTCTATGAACAGCTTCTTAAGGCAGTTATCGAAACCAGAGAGTTGACTAACTGTCTCCCCCTGTTCTCTGATTTGTGTCTTTCCTATTACCCATGAATTCCTAAAATCACAACACTTCCTAGGACCTGCACCCACTGTACTCTGGGTAGACTGAGAGTGCCTTTATAAAGTGGTGAACAGATATACCTCTACTTTTTTATTAAAAATATTCATTTATTTTTACAAACTTGTACAAGAGTAGCTCAGACCATTGATACAACAAATCAGCCCATTAAGATTTAAACAGCCACCACTTTATTTTTTTGATAATTCTCGACTGTGGAAAGAGTTATAAAGATTATGTACAGTGCAGAAGCTTAAAATAATTTACTGTTTTCATAAATATTTCTCATTCCCAGACATCTTTAAGACATGAAAAAACTAAGATGAGAACAGAATGCCCTAGTAAATGGCCTTCCCTGTTGTCACAGAGACACTGAGGTAAGTGCAGCACCACTGCTTGGCAGCAACCTGACTCAGCTGAGGAAGAGGAACAGTCCAACTGCAATGTAAAGGTGGAAAAGTACACACTTGAAATAATTCCAGTTTTAAAACCCTTTAAAAATCATCTCTATGGACTGAGAACATGAAGTTTTACAAATCTTACTTTTCATATAACAGAAACATTCAGAATTGTAGCAAAGTCTCACAAATTTATTGTCTTAGAAAACCAGATTCATCACAGATAAACAGGCTGAAGTCTTGTCAAATACAAAAAGAGGCATAAAACCCGAACACAATATACAAGACTAGAAGTAGTTAAATATTCCTGAACCCAAAGTAACACTGGAATCATTGTTACCCACAAAATCTTGCCTGAATCTCTGAGACCATCTTGAGCCACAGTAATCATTTCTGTACCTTTTCAGGAGCTTCAGATGCAGATCTGAGAGCTGTTAACACTGAAGGTATTAACACTGAGGCCTTGCAAAGACTTTGTTCCCTGTGGGTATTGTGAGGAGCTGGTTTTAGTCATTCACACTTCAGGATACTTGGAGGATCCTCTCCCTGCCCCCTCTCACCTCCAGCTGTTTATCACTTCACTGCAAACTCAGACACGAGTTTATTTGAACAAAATGGTCTCAGAAAAAGGCAGTTTTGCTGTGGAAGTTGTGGCAGTTGGTCACTATAAAAGAACTTCTTGCTGTGTGATACACAAACCCCAGAGAAAGAGAGCACAAAGTACTGTCCATGGGTTGGGGTTTGTGCATTTAGGACTGTAAATGCACTCACTGGACAAGCACCAGGCAAACCCACATCTCTGGAGAGAAACAGCACCACCAGAGATATACACATTATCTTAAATACTCATAGAAATTTAATATACAAATGGCTCTGAATATACAATCACGTGGTAGAAAAGGATAAACCAAGTATAATGATGGTGAGAATGTCACCATCAGGCACAAAGGTTTGTGGGGTTGGCAGTTCAAGGGAAGTCCAAAGACAGAGCATTGATCGTTTGCCTGGGAACTTCCAGATGAATCCCTTCAAGGTAATGCAAGAACCTATAACACAGAAAAGCAAAGGTGACTGTGAGGGCACGAAGTCATTTCCAGATAGGAGGCAACACTCCTGTTACTCTGAGAGACAAATGCTCACCTTTCTTGCCAAGGATTAAATAATCCTAGACAAGGGATTACAAAACATTCGACTAAAAATCTTAACTACCTTGTGTACCGAAACGGAGCAAAACTTAGGGAACCCAAAACTTACCTTCTCTTAGTCTTCCCTTGCTCCTTAAGCCTCTCAGCCCTGCAGATGCTGCGAAGAGCAGGGAGGTACTCCAGGGTGCTGGCTGCCTTGTTACCCAGGTGTGAGGGACTCCTGGAGAACACAGCTCTGAGGGCTGACAGCCTCTTCTCTGCCTTTTGGCCCAGGCTACAACAGAGGGTAAAGCTTGAGTGCTCTTGTCCAAGAATGTGCAGTCCCTATTCTGTTCCCTCAGGATCAAATCCAGGGGTTAGAACTGCTGAACACACTGATGTCCAAAGCTGCATCCCAATGGGTTAGATGTCTGCAGCTCTGGGCTCTCTGCTGCTTACACAGCACCACAGAGCTGCTCTGGGACAGGAGGGACAGTAGTTTGTTTGGCCAATTAACTGAGTGTAATCTGGGGAGCTCTGCACAGCCCAGTTAGGGACTGGGTTTGGTACATCAGTCACACAACACCACTGAAAGCATCTGTGCTGGTCAGAAACAAACAGCATCAGGTAACTGGTCCACAAGGTCAATGGCAAACCCAATGTGTGACTCATGAAGTATTGGCCAAACTTGGTCACACGTTGATGGTCAGATCCATCCTGACATTGCCCCTCTGGGAACTGACTGAGAGGAACAAGAGTCCAACCTACCTTCCTGTTCAGACACCTGAACGGGCTCTGGGGACCCACTGTGGCAGTTTCACCTATGATGGCTTGTTTATGTTCAGAAAACAACCTTTCAGACACACATTTGCTAGCATCAGTGTATCCTTTGTTCTCATACAATCTATTAAAGGTTGTTCTTCATTAGCATAAGTTGCTACAAAAAAATTTCTTTCAGTTTTGTCAGGTCTTCATCAAGCAACACCTACCAACACATTAACACAGGTTTAATGTCACCAGGCACTGGATGACAAATTTGCATGTTTAGTACTTGCAGGAGCCATTTCAGTCCATCTGTCTGCCCTCAAAAAGCCATTCCTGCAGGATTTTGTTATTCTTTTGGGGCTGCTGGTGGTGTTTGTCTATTTTTGAAGTAAATAGACCAAGACCATTCCTGAACAATGTTACAATCAGGCTACTCAAACAGAAAGCCACTTTTTGAAGAGTGCCAAGCAGTTAATATATGCTTACAAAAACAAAGTGAACGATATATTCCTATGTTTTGAGCCATCCTGACAACAGTCGTAGTGGTACAAATGTGTATGCACCAAATCTGAAACAGTCCTAGACTCTGTGAAATGCTTTTCTTGACAAACAACTGCATTATATTCCAGAAACATTAGCAAAGTCTTACCTTGGATCAGCCAACTGACCGAAGGATATGCAATTCCTTGTGTTTGAAACATGCAAAGTCAGTCCCTCCAGCTGATCACTCTCAGATGCTTTACTGGGGCTCAGAAAGGACTCCAAGTTTTGTGAAAGATGAACAGAACATTTGTTAAAACTAAGCGCCTCGATCGCTGCCTTGATCTCACTGCAGCCCTGGGAACTCCACCAGTCAGTACTCTCTGCACTGAACTCATCACAAAGACCATTTCTGACTTTGGCATTTGTCCAGTGAAATTCTTCACCTCTAGAAAACTCCAGTTGCTCCTTGGTGTTGGTGTTTACATAGCAGTCCAGGAAAGACATGTTCTCCACAAACTCACTCAGTGAACTCAGACACTGAAAAACAAGAGCAGACCTTTTCCCATTTGCTGGGGTTTGAGTTTTGACTTCTTTTTCTCCTTTATTCACCAGTTTTGCCTCCTCTTTGTTGATGTCAGCACATGATGGAGAACCATCTGATGGCAAGGTTAGGAATTCAGCTGAATAGTTCAATTCAGTATCAAACAAGTCACTATCCTCCAACAGATCAAGCCTTTTCTGGGTCTTTGTCTTTTTAGACCTTTTTCCAGGGCTACTTTTCCCAGAGCAACAACTCTTAGTAGATCTGTTTTTTGAAGAAACTGTGTTAGTCCTTTCAAGTATAGAATTAGAGGCTTCAGAGTGGTTCGAAAGAACTTGCACTGGTAAGGGAAGAATAAGTTCAAGATTATTGTATATAAAATCCACTTGCTTCATCTGGAACTCTGTGAGAAGCTGCATCAATTTATTCCATTCCTCCACGGTTGTGATTTTGTGCTGTGAAATAATTGTGAAAGATTTATTCATACATTGATTTTGTTAACAAACATGTTATTACAGAGAATCTCACACCCCTGGCTTTGTGTTCTGAGGTGAGGGACTGTTTGGCAGGAAACTGCCCCAGGTCAGATCCCCCTAATTCCTACACCAAACCTTTTCAGAAATGTGATTCCCAGAAGTTGATCCTAGTGACATAACACTCACTTATCTGACATACCCAGGCAACTCCAAAAATACCTTAAGAAATGTAAACAAATCTTCTGAAGGCAACAGGATGTTCTTAAGGCCAAGCAGTGTCTCTACACAGCCTGTGTCACACTTTGGAAGCTCCTGCACACATGCACCATCAGCTGGAGAAAAATCCTTGGACTCCTTAGTCTTTCCAGAACACGTTACATTATCTGCTTTACTTGTCTCCTCTCCTGCACAAAGAGAGCATAAATTATTTGAAGAAAAACAATGCCTCATGAAGTTGATTTTCCCCCTCTTTGCCTCAATTCCCTTTGTACAGGATCCTGTAACTGTCACCTCTTGCTGTGGTTCTGGATGAAAACTGACTGAAATGAGTCACCCCACTGTGCTGCTGTGGCTGTTCTGATCTGCCTCTCTCCCTGCTTTGCTTGGGACCTTTGAAGGAGTCTGTTCTTCCTTTCAGGCCTCACTAGTCTCTCCCTGCTGCTCACTCACACAACAACACCTGTTGGGGATCCTCTTCCTGACTCCTTTGGGATCACATTCCTGCCCTTGCTGCCTGTTTGCTACCTGTCCAAGTGTTCTCTTTTTTCAGTTCTGCTTCTTCTAGGTGAACCAGCTCAGCTACAAGGATCAAGGCTTGTAAACTGGGAGCTGAAGGGAAACTACTACTGGCTCCCTGCTTTGTCCAGTTTTACTACTCAGGAGGGGAAATGGAGATAGTTAAGTATCATAATGATGGGTAATAAACAGGTGCAATAAAAGTCAAACTTTTAGAACCTTATGTATAAATACAAAGCTTTGAAATAGCCAAAAAATACCTTCAAACCCTACCCAAATGTTTAGGAGTCTTACAGAAAGTTACAGTCTATTCACACATCCAAAAATGGTTTGATTTAATCAAATTCATGCTAAGATGGAGATTTTTTTAAAGATTAAATTAAATCAACCTACCCCGATGTGCCAACCATTTCTCTTTCAAGCATCCACCTCCACTTCTAACCCAGAACTGCAAGCAGAGCACACTTTGTCTGATATCACAGTTATTTGTGGCGAGGAGAGCAGCCAAGTCTTTCACATCTGTCCACAGGTTCTCAGCCAGACACAGAGCCTGGAGGTAACTGGCAGCATTTGTCTGAATGAGAGACACAGAGCACTGAAACCATCCCTGCCAGGCCCACTGCAGTGAGGCACACAGGAGAAAATGGTTCTACTTATGCTTGCAGTACACTTTGCCTTTTAATACAAAAGATTAGTTTATTAAATTAGATTACAGTTGTATTAAAACCTCTATAGCAAATCAGAACACCAAATCTATACAGTCCATGTCAGAGAATTACATTCAGTTCAGAAATTCAGCTCATTAAAAGCAAACACTAGCACAGAATCAAAGAATCAACCAGGTTGGAAGAGACCTCAAAGATCATCAAGTCCAACCCTACCGTGGTCACTAGACCATGGCACTAAGTGCCACATCCAGTCTCAGCTTGAAAACCTCCAGGGATGGTGAATCCACCACCTCCCTGGGCAGCACAGTCCAATGTCTGAGCACTCTCTCCATGAGTGATCATCTATGAAACGACATAGACACCCTAAAAACTAAATTAAGTGATGAAGTGATTGATGTTCTTATTGTAATTCTCAAACACTGAATTGTTAGGGAAATAAATCTGCCATCATAGTAAAATGACTTCTACACTTTAACATAAACACATTTACACATCCTGCACGAACCCTGCAAAAAGTCTCCTGATGAAACAGATCCACCACATCAGATAAATATAAAGTTACACCAACATTTACATTTCAGACTTAACTTCGCTGACATGTCCTTGCTTGGGATGTACCTGCATGTCCAAACACACTTACCAAGGAAGGGGTTTGGAAGTTGATCTCTTCAAAATAGCCATCAAACATTAAGTTGAAGGTTGGATCTGTATGAAGACATTATGTTCAAAACTCATTATTTCTTTATCCATGAGAGCATCCAGTGTCTTTATTCTCACATCCAACTTAGGCTTTCCCTCCTTCAGTTTGAACCCATTTCCCCTCATCCTGTCACTGCAGTTTCTAAGTTTTACGTTTAGGAGCTGTGCCCAACCATCACCATGTAAACCATCTCACCAAGAGAGGCTCTTCTGTCTGGGAGGCCTAGTGACTGTCACAAACACCACTCACCATTGGTGGTTAGAATTACAGGTCTCTTTGCAGTTGCCATGAAAGTCTTTATTGCACTCAGAAATCCTGCATCTTCCTCAAAGATGACATCTACCTACAGAAAGCAAACCAAGTGCAGAGTGTCAATAGCCTTAGCAACAGCTCCAAGCTGTGAACAGTCACAGTGTGTTTCACAGGAATTTCACCTCTTCAAAAAGAATGAGAGAAGTTGCACTTTTCCTGTTGTGTTCTCCTTCTTCTCTGTTTATTGGCTTCACTTGAGCATCTTTCTTCTCTTCAAGTGAATTCTGAGCATTTCCTGCAGATGGGTGAAGAAGTGAGCAGGAAGGAGGACTGAAACCATTAAAAAATTCCAGGTACTGGATTCAACTCCCCATGTATAAACTGCTTAAAACATCCACTCTTTTCTCCCCACAGCTCCACATACAGTGGAGCATTTCCATCTCCAAAGGTAACTAACTATCCAACAGGGGCACCTACCTTTACTTTTTTCTTGGGGTGTTTCTTCTCCATCATTACTTGTACATTTGGAAGAAATTTTGAAGTAGTTTGCAAGTGTTTTAGGGGCCAAATTTCGTTTTAAACCTCCTCCTTTTGGTGACAGTGGTGGTTTTCTTGGTGAAACAACTTTCTTAGGAGAATACATTTTTTCTGCAAGATATGTGTTCTATTAAGTTTCATCTGGAAATGTAATGTCAAACTGACATTTCTCAGGCAAATGTAAAGCAAATCTTAGTTTTTTAGCTAGTACAGGACAAGTTCACTGTGCTGATTTCTGCTTATTTCCCTTTTCTCACAGGGAATGTTCTGTTCAACCTTCTATTCAAGTGCCACAGCACTTTAACCACCACTAGGGACATAACACAGACAAGAGTCAGCATTTCAACAAAGTCATTATTTCATTTGCTGTGTAGTTCTGCTAACCAACAAATCACAGCCAGAAAAACTGAAATTTACTTTCTTCATAAAACAACTAATGTGCAAAATTCGTTTTGAGTTCCAACACTCTCTCCTGCAGAAACCACCCAAAACTCCAACCCACCAAACTCCCCCCAGATACACCCAGGAACTCACTCGGTGACTTGGCACTGGTGCAGCTGTTGAAAAAGCAAGGCTTGTGTGCATTAACACCCTTCTTGTCCACTTGGTGAGACTGAGTAGCTTCTTTCAGCTGGGACAGGATCTGCCTCCCACTGCGCTGGCAGGAGGCATTGACTTCAAAGATCTGCAGGGAGAGTGAGGGGACAGCAGAGATTGTGGACACCTCGTATTGTGACAGGTTTCCTGTCACTAGCAGGAAATAGGAGAGTGCACTGTGGAAAGAACTGCACCAACCTTAAAGCCCAGCTCCTGGGCACAGGCATACACTGCAGCAGTCTTCCCCACCCCCGGGGGGCCACTGATCAGGACTGTGTTGCAAAGGTTTAGCTCCTCCTCCAGATCAGATTTACTGTCCCTGAAGTCGAGGCTGCTGGAAGAATCTGTAGAATTATTGCAAAGAAAAGAAAGGACTGAGGTTATTTTTTTGCCAACTTTAACAAGAGATGAGTTATATTATAAGTCTATCAGCACCTTCAAGCTCTTTGTCCTCCTTTTCCCCTTTCTGATTTCTTTTTTCTTCCAGATCAGCTCTTTTTTTCCATTCTTTTAACCAACTATAAAAGGAAGGAACGGAAAAAAATAAAAGTTACTGCTGAATAAAGTGAACCAAATGAATATGGAACAGAGCCTCAAACTAGGGGACATCAGCCACTTGTTACCCCTCTCAGAATCTTAGCAAGTCCCTTCAGATTAAACCAAAATTGTTCAGGATTTGTTTGATTCTTTGTGAAAAAGGGATTCCTTCTCCACTCTCCATTCTATTAGCTGAGGGGTTTGAAAACAAGTCACTTGGTGAACTGCTTAATCACTCAGAGTTTGGTGTTGTTTTGTCATAGAGATCTTTCAATTCTGTGTAAGAGCCACAACAATCACTTAAACCCTCACAGAAGATTTAGCCGAAAGCACAACAGACTGGGTGGACTTGAGTGCTAAATTCCTGTCCTCAGGATCAGGACCTTGCTGGGAAGCATGGACAGCACTGCTCTCTCTCATTGTGTGTGACAAAATTAAACTTACTGAGGTCACTTCATTATTTCACTCTATCCTAGAGCCTAAAGTAGGATTTCCTGTGTTTTTAGGTTTGTATCAGCCAAGCTACTGAGGCCTTACTGTAGAAGCAACTATGACCAAAAGACCTTCCACAGCAACTTACAATTTGTTTCTGCAACTTGCTGGAAGTGACCCAAACCCAAACACATACCCTGTGTGGGTTATTCAAGCACAGTGTGAAATAACTGACTTTGCATCTTTGAGCATAATGAAGTACCATGATGGTTTGAGTTATTTTAAGAGTAGATCCCTGTTCCCACTTCTCACCTGTGTAGCCTTTCAATTTCTTTCTTGTTCCCTACAAGTTCACTTGAATCTTGAGGCTGATATTTTTCTGTCCAGAGCATGTCTTCCGTTTCAACACCTGGGAAAAAATATTAGCCATTTTTAAGCTCTTCATGCAAAGGAGCTGATCAAGTCTAGCAGAATGTAAAGACCAGATGTGACTTTTGCATCGCAGTGGAAAGTTGACATACATCACATAGAGATTCCCTCAAGGCAAAGAGACTCAAAACGAGACAGGAAATGTTTACCTGAAAGTGCATTAGGCTGTGATAAACACGGAGTGTCCTCAGTCACATCTGCTGCTTTCTGGGGCTTGTTTTTCCCCAGATCTGTGGCTTGTCCTGTCTCTGCCTGGTTTTCTCCAGACATGGGAGAAATAAGACTCCTGGAAGCTCTTGATTTGATTTCTGTCTCTGTACCTTCAATTTGTTTTCTTCTTTTTGACTTGCGTTCTTCCGTTTCTCTCCTTTTCCTCTTGGTTTCCTTCCAGCTGTCAGGATGTTTCTGATTCCCCTCAGGCTTTGCAGTGCTGTCTCTGCTTTCTAGGAAAGAAAAAAATTATGACTTTGAAAATTTCAGGCTATGCCATTACAACTGTGTGTTTGCTTAAGCCACATTTAAAGATTTTGGTCAAAATGACCTAAAATGCAGTGAGCAATTTATTTCCAACAACCATTCCTGCACTGACATATTCCTGGAAATTCCAGAAGTTCCTACAAAGATTATTAACCTTGTAGACCGTTTTCCAAAGCCAACTGTTGTGTTTGCTGTTTCAGAAACTTGTGGAAGTATTTTCTGACAGGAAATTGGGAATTAGAAGACATCATCTCCTCCAGTAAATCCTTCTTCAGTGTATCAGGAAAAGCTGGTCTGTGGCCTGAAAGCTGAAACACACACAAAATTACTCACAGACAGTAACAGGACAAAGGCTTTGCACAGCTGAAACTGGGAGTTGTCTTGTCAGACCCAGAGATTAACAAGAGAGAGAACTGCCTCATGTTAAGATGCAGAAAGGGAAAATCACACACAGAGAAATTAAAAATTCCAGATTCAAATTACAGGATTTTTTAAAAACAGAAGTCTAAACAAGGATCAAAACCATTTAAATTTCAAGGTACTAACCAGAGCTGCAGAACAATTCCCAGTTTGTTTTGAATTCACAGTGGAAAACTGACCAAGTGAGAGAGTGACTTTTGTGATGTTGGTGACTTCAGTGCTCAGTTCCCTCAGCTTAGTCAAGAGAGGACAGGATGGGGATTGCAATTTCCACATTGGATGACCTACAGAAGAACCCCCACGAAAACAAAGCAAGAGTAAACTTCCATCCTAGGGGAAAGAAATGAGCTCTTTTGTCAAGTGTTTTGTCTTTGTCAGAAGGAAATGGTTTCAGCCCCAATCAGCCCAACACAATCTTTATCCTCCAAACTAAAACCTGAAAAACCAACTTTCTTGGCTAAACATTAATAATTCTGCATGCTCACCCATATATGTAAACACTACTTTAGCACCAACTTCGTTTGTCAATTTTCTATTCAAAAACATCTCACTGAAAGCTTCGAAGTTTTGTTTTCTTACTGAGCCACAGGATAATGCAAACCCTCAGCTATTCCAGTCACAACAGCAAGTTCTGCTCTTCAAGTTCTTTCTTTTCTGCACAAATTTACTCAAAATCATATACATTTAGAGAAAAGCTTAACAGCAGCTTACAGTCATCCTTCTGCTGCACATGAACAACAGCCCTGAAACAGGAACCTGCAAGGGAATAAGCTTCCAGGGCTGCTGCTTTCCTTGCAATCTGCCTTTTCAGGGACTCTGGCAATCCACTCCTCAGGAATTCACGTTTGGCTCTGAACTGATCATCATCCTGAGAGTTTTCAGATGCATCTTGGCTTTAATGAAAAGAGAATTGAAAAAAAAACCAGAATTATTAGAACTTCCAGCTATGCGAGGGCTGAATTGAATCACATTCTCTTCCATGCCCGAGTAAGAAACAGTCTGGGAGAACTGCTACAAATCATTGCCATGTGCAAGTTCATGTTGAATTTGGTGTTAGAGAGTTTCAGTTAAATAAAGTTCTCTTTGCTTTTGTGTTTTTAGATGGAATCTGGGATTTCTTTCTAACCAGTCATCAACTCTATTTTCAGCCATCTAAAAGCTTAGGCTCAACAATGGCAATCTCCAAACCACCCCTAAAATTCTGCAAGCTGATTCACACTGCTCAGGGCAAACCCCATGAACACTGACATCAGTAAGTGTATTTGAACCTGAATTAAAGTATTTGCAGCAGCAACCTTGGAAACTGACCTGCCTTCATCAAAGATCACAACTGGCTGATCTGCAGAGTTCTGGTCACTTTTGCCTAGGCAGGAAAGTGGATGTCTCAGTTTCCCTGTAGGAAGTAAAACACATGACTAGATTAGCACTGACACAGAATTCCAACCTGCTGCTCTGCTCACTACCTGTTCCCTTCAGTGACATCAGGGAAACTGCTTTTCTTAAGGGAAAGCTGAGTATTATAGCAAAATTCAGTAGAGTTTTATTTTTCATTATTTCATCACTATCAATGTTATTTTCTGCAACATTAGGGAAAAATCCCAACCATAAATTAGAAGACAGCAAGACATGGTTATACTATTGACAGTTTTTGGAACAACCATGGTTTTCTCTGAAAGAAGAAATATCAAAGCAACTCGTGAAAATCACCTTTGCACTGTTAACTCCTACAGAAAGGAAATGTTGGAATATTATACCAAAAAACCAGAAGATGAATCCACTGCAAATGCAACTTTATAAAGTTACACTAGTCAATAACTGATAAAAACTAAACACATTCAGTAGAACACAATTACCTTTTGAGTTCTTCACAACCTTCAAGTTTTTTGACTTCTTCCCCAAAACATCATTTAAGTTCCGAAGTTTCTTTTGCTTCACACTCTCCTCTGCAGGAGTGACACTACTCACACTTGAATCTAAAATGATTACTGATTCCTAGAGGGAAAGCAAACCAAATAAGAAAGGAAACACAATCTTTCCTCCTTTACTAACAATGCAATGCACAGATATGCACCTTACTGGATTCCTTAGGAGAAATGGTTCCACATGAGAATCATTTCTGTTGCTTCAATGAATCCCAAACACCTCAATTTCCCCTACGAAATGCAGGGCCTTACCTCAGTCTGCTGCAGGTTTCTCCTCTCAGCCAGAGCTCTCTGCCGGGACGAGCGCCGCACTGGAGCTGAGTCCTCAGCAGCCTTTGACCTGCTCTGCTGCAGAGCCTTTGCCTTTTCTACCAGCTGCTTTGCTTTGGATCTGTTTTTGGAAGTAGAGTTCCTCTGTTAACAGAGAACAGAAGAACCAAACCAGCAATTAATAGCAGTATCTTCACTCAGTGTTTGGCACGTGAATAGAATTTTTCGCATTCATAAAAGGAGATAATTTTTACAAAATGTCATTGGTATCCACAAGAAAAAGAAGCAACTGACAGGAGAAGCAAACCAAGATGGTGTCAACAGTTTTCAAAGGGAGTCAGAGCCCTGTGAGGAGATCCTCAGCTTGTCCAGAAACAAATGAGATACAGGCAGTGATGTTAGGATTCAGCTGCTCTGTGCCCAAACACTGGCACAGAATCACACCTGAGATCACCAGGGCCAACCTTTGCTGGTCACTTTTGCCAACTAAACCACTAAGTGCCACCTCCAGTCAGTGCCAGGTCCCATCCTGACCCTGCAGCAGAGGACAGAGAGCCATCAGGCATTGGAATGGGCTTGATCTTGGAGGTCTCTTCCAACCTGGCTGGTTCAGAGATTCTATTCTGTGACATGCTATTTTATTGGGCTTTTCTGTTATGAAAAGGAGATTTTTACCAGTAAAACATGTTTTTAAATCTAAGGTACAAGAAATTCTCTTGTCTGCTGTCATGAATCAGAGGGATATTCCCTTTGCTCAGGGCAGCTGAGAACTGTCACACTTTATCACATTGAACTCTCACACAATACTGACCAGAACACAACTATACACATGGAGGAAATGACACAGCACTGACACACAAACTGTTACATGAATTACCTTTATGTTTCTGGAGCTAAACTCTTCATTTTTCTTTGCTTCGGCTTTATTTGATTTCGTAGTCGCATTGATACGAGTAAACCTCATCCTAATTAGGGAAAAAAGTATAATGAAATTACTACTGTTTAATAAAGGCAAATGTTACTCTCAATCTTTCGTGCAAAAGCCTTTAAAAATACAGTGGCCATGACCAGTATCCTTGCAGCCTTGGCATGCATTTCAATCAATGTATAGTCATATCTCACTTGTAAAGTATTTGCATAAAAAGGGCAAAAAGGTAAAATATACTTTAAACTGTTTACCTTATTGGGCTGCTGCCATCAAAGGGGACAGTGATCACCTCAGCTTTATACATGCTACTTTTCTTTGAGGACTGTTTGCTAGCTTTTGGGGTAGAAGTCTGTAGAAAGGCACTGAATTCATCTGCAGAGAAGGCAGTTCTAACCCTGGGCCTTTCAGGTGTAACATTTGTTGGCGTTTTGATTTTCTTCTGCCTTGAACTCCTCCGTAACTCACTTGCTTTGGGGCTTGATAAAATGATTACATCTAAGGTGTCTTCCACAGTAGCAGCATTAGCTCCTGAATCCTCCTCACTGCAATTGCTGGTGTTTGAGACTCTAGTTGCTTTAGGTTCTGAAGCCTGCCTCCTTGTGTTTCCCTTTTTCTGAACCTTTCTAGATCTTTTGGGTTTAGTTCTACTGCTTTTAGAACTAGAATGTGTGTATTTGTCCAGATAATCTTCTGGTACTCCGTTTTCTAACCAGTTATTTGCAGCGATGATGTCTTCATGCCCTTCTCTTTCTTTTGAAGACTTTGCTGTGGTTTGCTTTTGCCTTCCAGGTGCCTTTTTAACTCCACTTTTTGTTAAATCTGCTGCTGGCTGTCTGAATGCCTTCATAAACTGATGCCTTTCTTCCAGGGAACATTTAGGCTTCAAAAAGTCCAACCCTGCAGTCTCCAGAACAGCCAACTCCAACTCCTCTTCCTCAATAACTACATTAGACTTTCTTTTCTGAGCCACCAGTTCGGTTTGCTCACTCTCCAGGAGGGGTGAGCTGCTTTCTCTTTCCCCTGCACAGCCTTTCTGCTTCAGGAAAATGGAAGCTATTTTCCTGGAGCCTTTTTGCTCCTTACGCAACGGAGACAATTTGGGGGGAACAGAATGAACCTGTGCAAGGACAGTCACTGTCCTGTGTGGCAGCTGTTGGGATTCCTCACACCTCTCTAGGTCAATAATACTGTCACTTCTGTCCATTTCATCTGCTGCAGCAGAAGTGTCCATTGTTGGCTCTGTGTCTTCTTCAACACTACTTTCTCCCTGACTCCTCAGGAAGTCCTCAAAGGACACTGTTACTGTACTGTTATTGGCCTGTGATGTGCCATCAGCTGTGTGAACCTCCAGACTGGAATCACCAACAGCAGCACCACACTCTGCTGCTGAGGTTTGTTTCTCTTCAGTTTCCTTTTCACAAGTTTCATTCATCAGGTTTTCAGACGAAAACCTTTCAGACAAATCCATATCTACTTTCTGCTTCCTTTGCCTTGGTTTTCTTATCCTATTTTTTGCTCCATTTGTTTCAGAACTCACATTTCTGGCTTTTTTTCTGGAGAAGGCAGTGTTGGAGAAGTTCTCCTTTTGCACATTATCTTCTGCTAATTCTCTGGCACATTTTTGGTCAACTAAAGTACAAGCAGCAATAAAATCATTACTCTCTTGTTGCAGTCCTGTTGTGACTCTGCTGTCATCACTACTGATTTCTGTTTCATGGTCATTCTCAGATCCTTTAATCTCTTGTAGCTTATTATTTAAATTAACTTTCCTCGCTTTCCTCTTCCTCTTTAAAGATGGTTTAAAAGATGATTTACAGTCCTTGTCATCAGCATCCAACAGTGCTTTATCTTCTCCAGCTCCACCTGGGAATGCTTTCTCAGTTACAGATGTCTTCTTAAAGTAATCCAAGATATTGTTGGGCTTTGGTGGCGACAAAGGTTTATCCACTGGTTTTGCTAACGGTGAAAAATACCTTGTGATGGTCTCAACAGGAGAATCTTCCTCTCGGCGCTTCTTGCATGGCTGTAGAAAGTACAACACGGACCTTAGTTTTAGAACACTTCAGGTGACTTAAAATGGCAACACAAAGCAGTACAGTATCTGTGTTAGTGACACTAGTGTCACACGCCCCGGAATGAGGACTCTGCTGTTCGAAATAAATCGAGACCCTGTTCTGAAACCTTGAGATGGTCAGAGAGGAAAGGGAACACAAGGGCTTCAGAACAGCTCTGCAGAGATTTACTGATCCTGCACTTCAGAAGGTCTAGGTGGGTTCACACGGATTGGTAACCCTCAGGTAACTCCCCAGGGTGTCTGTGGAGCACTGAGCAGGAATTCCAACTCGGAAACGTCGGGTCCTGTCTACCTCAGGAAGGCAGAGTCCCTTTAAAGGCGTACTTAAGGAAAACGGATACAGAACAGTTCTTATCTCGTGTAACAATTGAAACCATGAAGCAGCGCGGAGGGCTCCGAGGAAGACTTTGTCTCACAAAGCCATTCAGAACTCCTAGTTCACCGCGAGCTGAACCCTCACGCCATCACCCCGCGGGGCCCAGAACACCGGGGGTGCCTCGGGGCCAGCCCGACAGCCCGGGC
>NW_008689437.1:0-1339 GCF_000695815.1 Acanthisitta chloris
GAGGGCAGCGCTCACTCTCAGCACCGCCGCACCTCCTCCTGTGCATCCAGCCCAGAGGTCACCGCCAAGGCATGGATTCCTTCCGGAAGGATCAGCTCCCAGCGCGGGTTGCATCAGCTGTAATGTGACAGCGCGGTGCGGTGTTGCAGATGGCTGTTCCAGGCTGATGCTGCTGCTCATTCGCACAGAGCAGACCCTGTGCGGGTCAGAGCTCAGCCGGAGGTAAATGACAGTGATTGCACGCCTCGGTGAGGCGCTTCTGGATCGGGCTCAGACTTGCCCCGTCCCTGCCGGCCTTCCATAAGGAAGGACTATCCAGGAAGGAGTGGGAGGGCGTATCTTGGAGCGAGCCTCCTCCAGTGTATTGAGTCACAAATCCATGCTCCTCCCTTCTGACCTCTGCCGCCAGTGATCCAGATTCTGTTGTTTTCAAGGCTCTGTGCTGTGCTCCCTTCTTTCTCCATAAGCTTAATTTCTGCTGAATCTCTTTGCTGTCTGACGTGTGGACGTGCTAGTCTGGCTCTTTGTCTTCCCATAGAGTGAATGATTGTAGGTCTTCTCAAATCAAGACAGTTCTTTTTCTGATTACTTCTTTATTATTGATCCCAATTTCCTTTCTACAACTTGAGCTCTCTGATAGAGTTTTGGCTTTGTTTATTTCCCTGGAATCACAGCAGAGGGATTTAGGTTAGACATTGAAGGAGAGTATCTAATGGAAAATGAGATTAAGCAGCACAATTGACTGTTGTGAAAAACATGGATCTTCTTTATTAGCATTATTAAAGAGTGTGTTAGGTTGATTGTTCTCAGAAGTGACTGGAGCAGCACCAATTCTGCTGTGTTGTTGAGTGATCAGCTAGCCATAAAAGTTATTTCTGGGCATTCTGGTGCCATGAGGATGAGTTTGTGGAGCAGCAGCCATCTCTAGCATCCTGTATCCAATTTCAGCAGGTCCTTTTGTGATTTAGCACAAAAGGATTGCTGCCCCTGCCTCAGACTTGGAGAAGGGCTCGTGTGCCTGCACTGACTTTTCTCATTCTGGTCTTATAAAAGCTAATTCTTCTTCTTGCCTCTTATACACGAGCTCCCCCCCTTCCCCTCCCTGCACAAGAAGTAGAATGGAGCAGTTGTTATAACATCTGCCATGAGCACTGGCAGGCTGTGAGCTGAGTAGCTTGTGGTGACACTGCATTTTTGGTTCCCTCTTGAGTTCAGGCAGGATGGGAAGTGGAGCTGCACAGAGCAGGTACTGCTGTTCCTGCTGCCTCATTATTCCTTTTCCTCAGAGAGCTGCAGGCATCTTCTGAAGGCTGAATGTTACCCTGTCTCACGTGTGGGT
>NW_008689438.1:0-387 GCF_000695815.1 Acanthisitta chloris
TTGCCCCGTGCCGGTCCCAGTTGCCCCCCGTCGCTCCCAGTTGCCCCCCGCTGATCCCAGTTGCCCCCGCAGAAGCTGCAGCAGGAGCTGGAGTTCCTGGAGGTGCAGGAGGAATACATCAAGGACGAGCAGCGGAACCTGAAGAAGGAATTTCTGCACGCGCAGGAGGAGGTGAAGAGGATCCAGAGCATCCCATTGGTCATCGGCCAGTTCCTCGAGGCCGTCGACCAGAACACGGCCATCGTCGGCTCCACCACCGGTCAGTCGCCCCGCGGCCACCCACGGGTCACCTGCGGGCAGGTAGTGGTCATCTGACCCCGGCGTGGACGTGGGGTGGAGTCCAGGCCAGGCCTAGAGTCGCCCCAAGATGGCGGCACGTGGCTGTGA
>NW_008689439.1:0-808 GCF_000695815.1 Acanthisitta chloris
TGTCGCGTCGCCGTGTGCTCCGCGATTGCTCCGCCAAACCTGTGTGTCGGCTGTGCGGGAATGTCTGTTCTTATCAGTTTAATATCTGATACGTCCTCGATGAGAGGACTTTATATTAAACGGATTTTTGGACGTGGGAGTTGGATCCGGAGCTTGCTCCCTCCGCTCCGCGCATCGTCCCGGTATTGCAGTGCCTCCGGGAACGGTGCACCCCCTCAGGGGACATCACATGGTCAAAAACAGAGTCGAACGTGACGCTGCCGCCTAGAATTGTCCCCCGCACCCACTGCAGCCCGGCAACTCGGCTCTCTTTGTCGCGTCGCCGTGTGCTCCGCGATTGCTCCGCCAAACCTGTGTGTCGGCTGTGCGGGAATGAGTCCTCGAGTCAGAGATCGATCAGGCCTTGGGATGGACCTCAGGGAACGACTCGTCCCAACCCCTTGGGAGGAAGAGGAGGAGGGGGAAGTGGAAGCGGGGGAGGAAGAGGAGGGTTTGGGAGCCTCGAGAGAGAGCACAAGGGGGGGAGGAGGGGGAGGGGGAGGAAGGCAGGTCTGGCCATCCCCTCGAGGGGAGGAGGAGAGGCTTGGCGTCCAGTGGAGTTAAACGGAGTGAGAGAGGAATGCAGGCCGAGAGTCGCGAAGACAGGGAAAGACTTAGGTAAGTTACTGAAGGGAAGACCGAAAAGAGGACAGATAGAGTCGGCTCGTAGTGAACGTGTGAAATGGGAGTGAAACGGAAAATTCAAAGATCAAGAATCAGAAATACATAGCTAGTTGTTTAAAAACTACATTTCAAAGCCTGGTTTAGA
>NW_008689440.1:0-5017 GCF_000695815.1 Acanthisitta chloris
CTTCCAACCTGTTTGATTCTATGATTCCTGTGATGTTATTCCAAGACTGAACCTTGCTCCTCGTGTGCTTACAGCCTGGTATTAAATACATTGCCCCCAAACACACCAAGTGGCTCCAGATTCAAGTGGGGCTTTCACAGCAAAATGCACTTTGATTTCCACCTCCAAGGTTTGTGTACTGCTAAAATATACAGCAGGTAAACCTGCAAAATTTATGTACTCATGTCTGTTAAGAAAGAAACCTAAAAAACCAAGGCATGCAAGAGATGAAGAGGGACTGAACACAATGTTCTGGTGTTGTGGAGCTGCCTGGTGAGCAGAGGCCATGGAAGCACTGAAATCCTCTGCCGAGGCTCTACATTTACTCGGAAGGGCACAAGGTCCCATTGCCATGACCTGTGGAATCACAGCAAGGCATGGTCCTGCTTCAAACAGTGTCACCTGTCAGCTCCAGGTTTACCGACACATACAATGGTGCTTTTGATGGCACAGCAAGTGTTCTGGTACAGACCACTCAGCAAAGAGCTCGATGTCACATCACACCAGGAAAAAGAGGAAATTTGGCCTTTTTGCCCTAGCTAGCATTGGAATGCATGGCTATTTCCTTGACTTCAACAACACGCTTCAAACACTTCCACATCAGCTCCCTTTAAATGGTTTCATCTTCTGCCTGAGTTTTTCTACAAGTGAAAGGGTAGAATCATAGAATCAACCGAGCTGGAAAAGACCTCCAAGATCATTGAGTCCAACCCTACCATGGTTGGAATGGACCTTACAGATCATCAAGTCCCAACCCCCTGTCCTGGGCAGGGACACCTCCTCACTAGATCAGGTTGCTCAAGGCTCATCCAGCCTGGCCTTGAACACCACCAGGGTCGGGGCAGCCACCACATCCCTGGGCAACCTGTGCCAGTGTCTCACCACCCTCACAGGAAAAACCTTTTTTCTCACATCCAACCTAGAATTTCCCTCCTTCAGTTTGAACCCATTACCCCTTGTCCTGTCACTGCAGTTCCTAACACAGAGTCCTTCTCTGGCTCCTCTGTAGGCCCTTCAGATATTGAAAAGTTGCTCTGAGGTCTCCACGCAGTCTTCTCTTCTCCAGGCTGAACAGCCCCAACCCCCTCAGCCTATCATCATAGGAGACATGCTCCAGTCCTCTGATCAGCTTCGTGGCCTCCTCTGGACTTGCTCCAACAGTTCCATGTCCTTCTTATGTTGGGGACACCAGAACTGTGTGCAGTATTCCAGGTGGGGTTTCATGAGAGCAGAGCAGAGGGAAAGAATCACCTCTTTTGACCTGCTGCCCACACTCCTTTGGATGTAGCTCAGGATTCCATTGGCTTTCTGGGCTGAGCTCACACTGCAGCTCATGAGGAGTTTCTCATCCATTGTCACTCCCAAGTCTTTCTCCTCACTCCAAGATCACTTGGAGATGCCTGACACCTTGGCACTGAGCAGGGCAGACCAGGTGCAGCAAGCAGCAGACTGCAGAGAGGAACCAGTCCTTCAGGGCTACAGAAACTCCCTTCCCCCTGAGGGGCAGGCTGCCTGCACTTCTTAGGAGAAAGGAACAGCTGTTTTGGTAAATATGCACCATGCAATATTTTGTGTAGTGACTTACTAACTCTGCTGCAAGCATACCCATTTCCACACTTGTAACAAGGTATAAGTGTGTTAAAAAAGAAAGACTACACAGCTATGCCATCTTAATTTTAAATAAAATTTCCAATACCAGGCAATTTCAATCCACAGGTGAAAGTTATGATAGCTGAGCATCACGCTGAAGTGTCAAAGACCTCAGGCAAGAACCACCTCTAGGCACCTCAAGGCAATTAAAATCTGACACAAACAGAAAGAAAATTGACCTTCTAATCCAAATCAGCCTGTGATTCTATACATTACTGGGGTACAGAGCTAAATACCAGCATGACAGCCAAAAAGAAGACAAAAATACGCACCTCAGCAATAACATCAATTTTTTACAATAACCAGAATGGAGACACTTCCCAGTAGTTTTTTGCTGCATTTACAACCAGCCAAGGTTGTTAACACTCTTAGTTATAATCCCCAGTGTGGTGGAAACTGAATTAATTAACTGAGGGCCTGTTGTGCCTTATTTCTTACTCTTGTGTTTCTCCAAGAGACACGTCACTAAAGAAACCGGGCACAAAGATAAGAAATATCCCTGGATACACAAGGCCAACTGCATCTTCCTCTGTGTACAGTATCTAAGAGCAGTGCAGACAGCTCAGAGCACTCTCTGCTTTTTCACCCACACCTTTATGAGGTTATTAAATGGGAATATAGGCTCTTGGCAGTGATTTAAGAGAAGCAGGATCTCAGTAAAGAGGGAAGGCTCCAGAAATCCATTCTGTCACTTAGGCAGCCTGGGATGAAGGAGCTGATGGCACTGGCAGGAATATATTCACACGGTACCCTCTGCGTGTGAGCTTGGCTGCAGAGCAGAAGGGTCTCATCCCAGAGCTACAATATTCCATCTTCACATGCCATATGGCTCAACAGTTCCTGATTAACAGGGCACTTCTCTGTGTGCACATCTGTTTGTGTGCAGCACTGAATAATCAGAAGCAAAAAAAATTAATCACAGCATCACATCCTGCATTATAAAGAGGCGCATACAAAATCCTGCTAGGAATGCTAAGGGAGAGAAGGAGGACTTAACATCCCTTCAAGGGCAGATCTTAAGTGCAGGATTGCTAGAAAGATGGGCTAGAAAGCAGATTGCACAAAACACCTACTCCTTCTGAAAAAACAAAGCGTACCCACTTGAATAGAGCTTGTTTCTGTGGGAGACTGCAAGGAACTGTACCCAACCCCAGGTCTGCATTAATCCCCTGAGGCTCTACCATCCTTTGATGCCAAGACAGACACTGATGAGAAAACACATACTGCGTGCCATGGTCTGGATCTGAGAGGAAGCAGAGTCAGGATATGCTGCTGGAAGTCTCCCCCTATTAGAGCAGCTCATGTCAATGACCATTTATGCTTCTGTCAGAAAGCTCATCTAGCTGAGAGTGGTGGTTGCTGTGCTCTGTGGGGCTCCTGCCACATTCCTCTGGACCTAGATCACGTCTCTACTGGCTTGGCTGGAGGCATGGCTACCTGCCTCTACACCAAGTAGTTCCCCATGTCATCAGTATGGTCAGGCCAAAGACTGATGAAGGGAAGAGACCTGACTGCTACTATAACGTTATAACTGATGCTGTAATATGTGAAACCTCACCAGAAATGACTCAGCCAGCCATCAAGCCTTGAAAGGCCATTGGTGAGTGCTGGAAATACCACATGAAGGAGCTTTTCAAAGGGGATATCTAATTTTAAACTACCTGCATTTGCCCTTCATTGACTTCACTGTCCAGTATTTCCTTCACAAATTCAAGATAAAAGATACATGGAGTCAGAGGCAGATAAAGCTGCCCTTGGGTTCTCAGGAAATGTGCTGCGTGGTGGGGAGGAATGAGGCTTGGGTTTCCATCTGGGAGCAGTACCTGCTGCCTTGTCTTGTTAAGAGTGGAGATGCCTGTGTCTGGTGCTGAGCCTGGAGTCAGACCTCTGTGTAACGCAGCAATGTGGCCTAAATTATCACAGAATCACAGAATTTAAAGGTTGGAATGGACCTTAAAGATCATCTAGTCCCAACCCCCTGCCCTGGGCAGGGACACCTCCTCACTAGATCACATTGCTCAAGGACTCATCCAACCTGGCCTTGAACACTGCCAGGGTCGGGGCAGCCACCACATCCCTGGGCAACCTGTGCCAGTGTCTCACCACCCTCACAGGAAAACACTTTTTTCTAATATCTATTAGAAATCAGGCACTTGCCTCATGGGTAGGGTGGGAAACTGAAGCCCAGGCAATGCCAGTATCCCCTTGGCACAATGGCCATCCCAGGACAGCACAGAAACAGTTCTGAAGCAGACCCCAAAGCAGCTTTGCCCTGAGCTGTGGCGAGGTGAAAAGGAGAGCAGAACAGTATGTCAGTAGCCCTGTGGGAAGTATGTGCTGCATGAGTAATGCTGGCCAAATCCCTCCTTCATCTGATGAAAATCAGATGGGGACAATCACAAGGAAATTCAAAAGTCATCAGGGGATAAAGAATATGGGCTAAAAACCATGACAGATTTCTGAGCTGAGAACTGGTTACAGCACAGAACATAAAGTTAAAACATACCCACAGAATTCTCCTTTGTATCTAAACAAAGACAATTTGTTTGTACAAAGAAGTTGAATAATGTTTAGGCACACAAACATATAAAATAAACTGGGCAAGGAGCAATGGTTTTAAACTGACAGAGAACAGATTTAGGTGAGATACTTGGAAGGAATTTTTCCCTGGAGGGTGCTGAGGCACTGGCACGGGTTGCCCAGAGCAGCTGTGGCTGCCCCATCCCTCAGAGTGTTCCAGGCCAGGTTGGATGTGGCTTGGAGCAACCTGGTCCAGTGGAAGGTGTCCCTGCCCAGGGCAGGGGGTGGAACGAGACGAGCTTTAAGGTCCCTTCCAACACAAACCATTCTGGGATTCTACTGAAGAGCACTTAAGAGAGAGTCTATGGCCCCCCAAGACCCAGAAGAGAATTACATCCTACCATTTCTAAAATCACATGGAAGCACACACTCGAGCACTAAGTAGTTTCAAAAACTGGAGTTTGACCTGATTCAGCAGCTTTGAGAGAAGAGACTTCATACTGCAACAAGTTACATTGACTAACTGCTTGTCTTTTATTAAGCTTTTAATTTGAAACCAAAAGAAGATCTGCTCAGTTATCCAAAGCTAACGCAGTACTTCTGTGACAGCTATCGGAGAAGTTTGGAAAAGGTGTAATGGAAACTTTCTCTCAGGAATCATTTTTATTTATTTAAAATAAATGTGTGTGTATATAAGAATTACACAAAAAGAAAAAAATACCCAAACAAGCAGATTTAGCTCATTATTATCCTTAATATACCCACTACTGGTACTTCACATACTGTAGCCTTTGGCAGAAGTTTTCTT
>NW_008689440.1:5047-14334 GCF_000695815.1 Acanthisitta chloris
CCCTCAAGTATGTTAGAGAGCAGAGACTCTGCCCCCTCTCCCTAGGGCTGTGTTGACATGGTTGAAGGGCACACTGGTCAATCCCTGCAGGACAATGTGCAGTGTACCACATCTGTCTCTCGATCCTGACTACAACTACCCACGTACTGTGACAAACTCACTCTGATCCACCTTCACATCATTTAGATTTACAATTGTAAAACTCAAATGCAGGCAGAAAAAGACCACAAAAATAATTAACTGCTCCTGCCCTTCCCTCTTTTTGTGTTAATGAAACAACAGCAACAACAACAATAACAATAATACATTATTTTAACAGAACACTATTTGAATCCAATGTTTATTACCAAGGTTAAATTCCAAACAACTTCTGCCAGGACCTGACTTGTTGCTTTGCTTAGTGTTTAGCAAAGGGGTCTCTGAGCGTCACTACAACACCACCACTCAGCTCAGCCAAAGCTTTAGGAGGAGGATAATAACCAGGTAAATTTACCCATTAGCCCTATGAATTATATTTAAAGCCACCTTTTCTTTCTTTTCCACCTCGCAGGAAGTAATGAGTATTCCTGCCCATCAACCCCCACACATCCCCTCCCATTTAAAAAGGAGCTGAATAAAACCTTTGAGCAATACAAAAATCTTGAATATGAGGTGTTTCTTCAATTCATGTTCCTGCCTTGCTCTCATTTCCTTGTCATTGTTTTATGTAACTCAGTCTCTATATAACCTAAAGAATTTTCCAAGCACTGTAATTAAATTTTAGTTCTATGAAGAAAGAGTGGGGGGTGAAAACCCCATACATAGGTCCCTCCCACGAGTTCCCATGCTCAGCAGATGCAGACAAAAGCCACATCAATTTTCATATTGTTTCTAGACATTAAGAAATTGTGATTTTACAAAATGATGAGAAAATGCCTCAACAGATCACTTAGTAGCTAAGTCCTAAGGGGAAAAAACCAGTGACATTTTTGCTGCAGGGGAAAAAACCACAGTCAAACCCAAACCACACCACTGCAGCTATTTAGAAATGAGCAGCATTGTGGGGAAGAGGAGAAACACTAAGTTTTGGACCCTTTTTTGAAAAACATCTGTACATTGAGGTCGGTTACAGAATTGGTGTGGAAAGCAGAGACCTGCCTGCCAGGACAGAGAAGTTGAAGATGCATTGCAATGACAGAGTGAAGCACTAACACACTGAACACGAAGCAGCACAATCATTTGTTTAGCATTTCTCATCATAAGTAGGAAGCATTTCTCTCATGCTTCCACAAATTTTCTAGTGTCTGCCAGTGGAACAAAGATAGAGGGGAAAAAAGCACTCTCTGAAGCTACTGGAAGAGGAAAGGGCTATGGATTAGGAGGCAGGGCGTGAATGCTGCTGGAACAGCCAGGGATAACTACACCTAAATCCCATTTGTGCAAAAGCGACGGAACAGAGCCAGCTGAGGTGGGCAAAGCAGCTTCCCAAAGAAAACTGTTCCCTGCACCAAATGCGATGTGGGCCCTGACTCTCTTGTCAAATCTGCGCTTTGGCTTATGGAGCAGCTTGCCTGGAGGCAGATGGTGGAGACTTGGTGAGACGTCAGGACATATGGCCATGGTGCCAAATGACTTGGGGTTTGCCCAGCTGTGACTGATTTGCCAGGTTGCTGAAAACAAAGAAAACCTCCTGGGAGATAAAGCAGGGAGCACAGAGACTGCTTGGTCACTCACTGTCTGATGTCATGAGCTTGTCTCCTCCAGTCCTCCCAGGCTACTGGGATCAGCCTGAGGCTGGCACCATGCACACTGTCCATCTTGTGGGTACAGTTGCTGGCAATGGTTACAGAAAAGCTCTTCAAGAAAATTACCTGCATTGTTCCAATTACAGTGATGCTAACCTCCTCCGAGCTGCAAACACACTTCCACTCATGAGGATGCCACTCATTCCCGAGAGGTTATGTCCTCGGATCTGAGATCTTACTGGGTAAATTAAGAGCGCAGCGGAAACAGGAGCTGCCTGGGTCTGGCCAGAGGGCTTTTGCAAGTCATGCACTACTCAAGGCAAATGATGTTCAAACAAAGATGACTGGGCAGGTGAGGCACATGGGGAACTCAGCTCCACAAGGTCAGACTCCTCGTTGGCATTCAACAACCCTCCCATGTGTTCCTGTTCAAAAGCCATGCATTTTTCTGAAGGATGCTAACAAAAACTTTCCTTTTAAGCCACTTAGTTGCCTAAAGCATCTAAAACAAAAGCTTTAAAACATCTGCATTTCTTTCACATTTCTATCATTATCTCAGCAATTCAAACCACCTGCAAAAATTTAATCAACTTTGCTGAACCTAAGAGAGATTCCATCCATAATCAAAGTGTTCTCAAAGATGGGTAATGGTTTCTATAAATACTTGCAGCATTAGAAAAGTAATGTTTTTCCTATTTACATCTGTTAGCACAATTAGCAGCTGTGCTGCTGCTCATTTGCACATGCTGTTTAATGTACTTTATGCTCACTGGGAACAGGCTTTGAAAGCTGTAACGAGAACACAGAACATAAAATGGGGAGGCAATCCAAGGAAAACTTCAGTGCAGTTCAGTAAATGCAGGAGTATTGCCGAAAAACAAATATGTATTCTACTGTGGCTGACACAGTTTCAGTGAGAACAACAAACAGGGTGGTTGGGGGTGCAGAGGAAGTAAAGGATTTACTGCAATAAATACAGAGATAAATAAATGCAGTGACTCACATGGAGAATGGTTATGAAAAGATGTTTTTGGACTGGGATGGAACTGTTGTTCTTAATAAGATATTAAGCTGTAATCAGAGAGTAATAAAAACCCCACAACAAAAATTAAATAGCTTCCAAAAAAACCACATCAAGCTTGAAAGCCTTTTGGGGTTAAATTCTTTTCTAGTGTGGTAAAAGCTGGGAAAGCTGAGGTTAGCCTCTAATACAGCAGATCAAGTTCTTCCCTTGAGAAGCTCCTGCTGCTGCTTACTGACTCCTAAGCCGTAAATGTGGCACTCATAGGCCCTCATCCTGCCTGGAGATCTGTGGTCTCAAACAAATGGCTTGAAGAGAACTTTGGGGTGATGAAGATGTCGGGACTCTGCCCCTGGTGCATGTGTAGACTGTTATCATCCTGGTGACATCTTCAGGTCTCACTGCAACACGCACACATCCCCATCAATGGGCGTGAAACCCTGTGGGTGTGTGGAGCAGCTGACACCAGAGTGGTGGCAGTGCACGTCAGGGAAGCCAGGCTGCCTGTTCTGGAGCAGTTACAAGTACTTTGGGACAAGGGGAAAAAAATTTTTCTTACACAAGAGATGCCAAGCTTGCCTGGCCAAAGATATAGATATCCTTCAGTTCATCAGCTACACCTTGTGAGTGCATTTAATTAGAATGATTCTTCAGCGTTTCATAACTCCTTTTAGAAGAAATCAGGAAACAGATACTCGACTCAGCAGCCAGGAATAAATGCAAGCTTCTTATTTTACCTGAAGAAGGTTAAAAACACCTTCACACTTTCATCACGTCACAGTTCTGTACTGTTAAAAATAAAAAGCAGAAAATGTTCAGAAGTAGCTATTTCCTGTTAGGAGCAGAGATTTTGGGATGCCAAGGGCTAGTGAAGAGCTAGCAATTTAAAAAAGGGGGTGAGTGTAAGTGTAAAACCTCATACTAGACAACAGACAGAGACAGATCCCAGCCCAAGAGAAACTCAAACTGGAGTAAGTAAAACAGCACAGCAAGGATGAGACTACCAATTTAAGGCACAGATTGACTCAAATAATCTACAATGCAAACAACAGGAAAAATGAGGCCCTGACAAAGCCAGCTTGAAGCAAATATAATGAGAGGAAGATCTGGGTCAGCTCTAACAATGTCCCTGTCTTGACCAGTACTAAACAGCCTTTCTGCTGTCTACCCTTCCTTGAGCTAAGAGCCAACAGCATTAACTGAGTCCAGCACTGTGCAAGTCAAAAACATTAATTTGCACCCTATGCTCAAAAATCAACAGCCTGAGGAGTTCTTGGAGGGCCTGGCAGTGGTGGGAGAATGGGTCAGAAGAATGCAGATGGCTGTCCTGGATGGAGAAACTGCTGCATGACTGCAGTGCAAACCGTAGTGCCGGAAGGAAGGCGAGGCCAGCACTCCAGTCTGGAACGTTGCAAGTCTTAGAGAGACCATTTGTAATGATGACCCCACAACCCAATTACTCATACTTTAAGTGGGATGAATCAGTTATGAGCTCTGGGACAACCAGCTGAGATCCCTGGTAAAACACACAGACCAAGAAGAAACAAAATAGTTAAGAAGAGAAAAAAGCAGTAAAGTGGTCAAGTTATAGCTTACCTACGTCTTTATGCACTTCTTTTGCAAATCTTAATGGGATCATCCCATGGAAAGCACTGTCTGGAGAGCTGTCCTGAAATCTCCTGGCATACCTCTACTGGAGATACAGCATTAGGAAATCCAGGCAAGACCATATTCAGACATAATGGAAAGGAGAGCAGAAGGCACACAAGGAGAGCAGCAAGTATGACACTGTATACAGTTTTACAATAAGTTTTATGATGCCTCTCTTTCTGTAAACACTGAGAATTAATATTGCAAGATAAAGAAGCAGGACCTCAATTACTTCTTCAGCCACCTTAACAGCACGTATCTTTCCACTGTTGGGAGGAAGAGCCAGCAGTACTGACACTGAAAAAATCAGACTTGTACAAAATCCACAAAAAATTAATGTATGCAGCAGTGTGATCACTAATTGCCTCAAATGTGGCTAAATATGGAAGAGAAAAAAGACAACTGCAAGTAAAAATATGCAGATCTCGTGGTCTGCAGGAAGTAATGGAACTCCCTGTGGTGTGTGAATAGCTTGTGGGTAGTTCTTTTTACTAGAATAAAGCCTCACTTGGTGTGCAAGATTCTATTCACAACCCATAGAGCTAGGGAATAGCTAGCACAATCAAGAAAAGGCTTTTCAAGACACATTCAGCAAGCAAAGACAGCAAAATCTGACCACTTACAGATTTGCAGACCATCATTATTGCTCCCCACCCCCATACAGCTTTTCCTTGATACTTTTCACCACCACCTCCTCCCTCCCAGCAAGAACTGCAGTTCCCTCAGGTTCCTGCAGCCCCCATGGGTTGCACCCAGGTCTTGCCACCAGCTGAGGGAAAGGCAAAGCTCTGGATCTGCTCCAAACTGTGCATGTCCACAGAGCCCACCCAGAGTGGGGCCCAGCTGAGCTGGCACAGCAGGGTTTGCTGGAGGTTTACTCACAGCCCATCCTCTCTTTGCTGCTGCCAGCTTTTGTGACAGCTACAGAAACTGGATGTAACGACTCTGCTGCTCTGTCAAACTCGATGGAAACTGATATGTGTGTTTAAAAGCTGCAGGGATTGAGGGGGAGGCTGGGATGAGGGGACAGATGGATGGCATCACTGCATAAGCCTTATTCCTTTACCAAAAAGAGACTAAACAGCAAAATAATTGCTAAAGGTTCACTTCAGTGAAGCTCCAAGACAAAATGAATGGACCACATAAGTGGGCAGTGAGGGGCACTGAACCCACTGAACTGCCGGGCTCAGCGGCACAATGTTCCAGTGGAGCATTCAAGGGGATGATACTAGAGCCAACACTGCTCAACATCTTCATTCACCTGGATGAAGGCACAGAATTTGTGAATGATATAAAACTCGGAGTAGTGGCTGATACATCATTCAGAAGGATCTCAACATGCCAGAGAACCAGAGTGGAATCTCATGAAGTGCAACAAGGGGAAATGCCCAGGAACACCACCATCCACCAGTACATGCTGGAGACTGGTAAGCAGCTTTGCAGAGAGTGACCCTGAGGTTCTGATGGTAACCAAGCTGACCATAAAGCAAAGACAGCCACTAGCAACCTGGGCCATACTGAGACTCGCAGCAGGTCAAGGCAGGTGATCCCTGTACTGCACTCTGGCCTGATGAGAACCAACTGGAGTGCTGTGCCCAGTTCCACGCTCCCCAGTATCAGCAAGATAGGGACTTACTGGAGTGAGCCTAGCAAAGGGCCACAGAGGTGATGGATGAACTGGGGGGTCTGTCATTAGAGCAGAGACAGAGAGACTGAGCAGGACTGTTCAGACTGGAGGAGAGAAGGCTTGAGGGCACTGTCATGGACTGTATTTACCTGATGGAAGGCTGCAGAGAAGACAGAATCAGACTGTTCAGCAGTTCACAGTGACAGGGTAAGAGGCAACAGAAACAAACTGAAATACAGGAAATTTCTTTTAAATATTAGAAAGAGGGTTTTTTTACTCAATGTGTGGGAGAACATGGGAACAGCCTGCCCAGAGAGGCTGCAGTCTCTTCAGCCTTGAAGATACTTCAAATCTGACTGTACATAGTGCTGGACAACCTGCTCCAGCTGACTACTATAAGCACAGGGTTTGGACTAGACGATCTCCAGAGGTCCCTGCTAACCTTTGTGATCCTGTGAAATACCTTCTGGAGATGTCTCAAAGTTGAAGTGTCTGAAAACCTACAGAACAAACAGCCCTTCTACTGTGATCCAGAATCATTTATTTGGTAACACGGGGTATAAGCAAGAAAGAACAAAGCAATATCTCTACTGAGACCTTTAACTTGCAGTTACATCAAAATCACCAGATTATTTTCATATAACCTGCCAGTTGCCTTGCAAAGTTTTCCAGTGCCCTTACTCAGTTTCATCATTACCCATGATTTTATTTCTTCAAATTTTTCTGCTGCTGTTAAAAGAACATCAGATTGATAGACTCCAAACCCATATCCAACTTCTTTGAGAGAGGTGAAAAGACAAAAACCAGAAACCCTTCAAAAACGGTAGTGGCACTGAGGTTGACATATCTATCCATACCTCAGTGACAGACCAAACATAGAAACATTTTGTTAAAAGTATAATTTTTAATCTTGGGGAACGGAGGAGGAAAACGTCAGGCTTGTAAACTCAGTGATTCCTTTACCCTCAGCTCCACAGAAACTTCTTTGTTCTACACCTAATTACTATTATCTCGTATGTCCAAGAGCAGACTGTTTAGTTTATAACATATGAATGGATTTCCCTCCTTCCCCTACCCAATTACAGTTTTACAGCCTAGGAAACTTTAATCAAAAAATTAAACCTGAAAGGCCTCAGTTCTGAATCTCTCCCCACTTACAGTAATTTACATTAATCATGTTAAACTGATTGCTTCTAAGGATAAGGCAAAACGTTTTTTTCCTTTTCACTTGTTTCAGTAGCTTTCTGTACTGTACTGCCTTGTTCAGGAAATGATTCTCCTGATGGCAGCCTCTGTTCTTATTTTTACAAAGATGGCCACAGACTTAAATCACATGTGAGAGGAAATGTCCTTTCAGCCAAGGAATTATAGCTGGGATTGCCTTTAGAATACAGTAAATATATCATGGGTGAGTGGCCACTCATCATAAGGATAAGTGAATGGTGTGGAGCCACTGCCAAGCCATTAAGAGCAACTCTCTTCTCAGCAGCACAAGGAGAATGGTTTCAAAAACGCTGGTGAAGTCTCTTTGTCAGTGTCAGACATTGCCAAAGAGGCTCCTCGGGGGAGGCTGGCTATGTGACCCAGTTCAGACAGGGGAGTTACTCACTGTCAGGGACTCAGACTTAAGCCTTGTACTGATTTCCTTGCCAAACGTTCTTTACTCTGTTTATCACAAATATGGACTGCCAGTAGGGTTGAAGTTTCTAAGACTTAAGAGAGAAAAGCCCTAGGATCAGAGCTTCAGCTGTGATTGCAGTCAGTGCAGTGCAGTGCTGATTTAAGCTACAGTCCAATCTCACTTCTGAAAACCAGAAAAAGAATTTATTTTGCAGGCAGATAGAAAAAAACCACAAGTGAATATCAAACTTAGATTAAAAAATTGGTTGCTTCTTCCTTTGTGCATTTTAGGTCATCTATGTCAGGGAAGCCTTTGGCACCTACAGGTACAAAGGGCAGCACAGCAAAGTAGTCTGTCTTCATGCCTTCAAAACTGAGCTTGTCAGAGCAGAGATAAAACAGGTGAGAAAGATTGCCTGTGTAGGAACATTATAGCAAGACTGAGACATTCGGAAAGGGTAAGGAACAGAATGCAATTTAAATGTCAGGGTATTAACCCAGGACTAAGAGGATCCAAATGAAAGCCCAGCCCCCTACTGCTTTATTGTCCTACCCAGGGTGAATCATTTGCCTCTAAACATCACTACATTCCCATCAGCAAACTATCAAAAAACCACAATGAGCTCTCCATCAGTGTGTTTGTTTCCACTGATGAAATACCCTGTGTAAGAGTTAGGCATTAGATCTCAAATTTAAGTTGCAGGTATTTGACCCAAATTGATTTAGGGTGAACTGAGAATACCCAATGTCTATGGCCCCTGGCACCTGGGCAGAGAGATGACAACTGTGACCTCTTACCATGACCATGTGTCCTCATCTGCTTCAGACCTTAGGTCATTTGGATAACTCTAAGTCCCCTCTACAAGAAACTGTGCTCAAAATTGCAATGCTGGATAGCCAAATTAAATTTGTAGACATCAGATCCTATTCTATTCATACAAACCTAACTGTCAAACACACCTACAAATTCTAATTCTAATGTTGTAAACCAACATTAACCACTTCATGGTACTGAAAGCAAAAAAACCACCTATTTTTCTTTAAATCCATTTCTTCAGTGTATGATTAAAGATATCAAAATGAAATCACTTACAATTACTATTAAACACTGTAAGGAAAATCAAGACAAGGTGAAAATGGCTGGAATGCAGCCAATGAAGAAAAAAACCACATTTGCAGTGGTGAAATGTCAATTTACATTCCTGGTGAAGCAAATAAGAGCCTTAGACCAAAGGATCATCTTTGTTGTCACCTGTTAAATCTTTCAGGGCTGTCAACCTATTTTAACTCTGCTGACAGATATCTGTGAATTTTCAGGGAATACAAAATAAACAGAATATTCTAAATATGTCCAAACCCAGTTTATTCTTCCCTCTATTAAATGTAACCCCTATTTCTTAGTCTAGAGGGATTTCAGATCACGAGTTCATATGCTCAACGATACTAAAGAATCAAAAGCAGCTGTTGTTTTCGGCAACAAGCACTCTAAGCACCATGGAAGTTATATAGGACTTATTTTTAGTTGAATGATATGCTAATACCCCAGCAGTGTTCGATCAGCACTTCACTGCAGTAATGCAAAAAACCCAGTTACTCACAGCTCAGATTTCAATGCTGGTGACTATCATAGAATCATAGAATCAAC
>NW_008689441.1:0-2003 GCF_000695815.1 Acanthisitta chloris
TCCACTGTCACTCCCAAGTCTTTCTCTATATTAAAGTGGAAGATTTGTTCTGCAAAGAGCTGATTCCAGAAGGGAACTGGGTGATGAGAGCATTTGCATGGGTAAGTGGTGGCAATAACTCACTGAGAGGATCAGACACCAAAGAAATGAAACATGGGCTGGGAAGAGACCAGAGGTCAAAAAATGATGGAGAAAAGAGAGCTGCAGGGAAGAATTATCAGCTAATGTTGTGGCTGAGTGTCTCGTTAGGGATTCTGTGCTATTTACAGCCTCTCAGTGTCCTTTAAAACACATCGTGGCTGAAATGCAAAAAATAAGTTTGAAATCTTTGTATTTTATAGTTATTCATTGTCAAATACAGAACATGTTACAACTGAAATAAATTTCCAAATCTGCATCATTCTTGTTTGTGAAATGCTCTGCTTTGTAGTAAAAATGAGAGTCCCATCTCCATTTTCCTTTGGCTACAGGATTTTATTACCGTTTTAACAGGTTTGTTTTACATCATAATAATAATAATAATAATAAATAAGCAAAAATGCTTTTACATTTTTAGGGAATACATATATCATTCTGAGCATTGGGTGGTTTGCTTGCTTTTTTCACCTACACTTGCCAAATAGCTTTTATCTGCATCATATAAAAACAACAACAAAAACAAAGCAAAATCTAATGTTCAGGGGAAAGAAATGGAACAATAACATTTTATGTGTTGGTTTTGAAGGACAGACAAAGTGGTGACCAAATAACTTGTTTCCTGTTTTGAGGGTTTTGGAGGAGTTCTGGCAGATTTCCCATTTATTGGCACTTTCAGTGATACCTTGTCCAATTTTGTTCACTGAGCTTCATTTCCTTAAGTTGTTTTTATGCCCTTCTGCAAGTCGTAGAGCCAAAGTGACCTGGAGACAAATCTGTTCCCTTATCACCTGATTTCCATGACACTTTCTAGTAAGAGGATAAAACCTTTGAGCCTCAGTATGAATTAGCTCTACCAACTTCATGTTGGCCTAGTGGGAGGTGTCCCTGCCCTGGCAGGGGTTAGAACTAGATGAGCTTTAAGGTCCTTCCCAGCCCAAACCAGTGTGTGATTCTATGATACTGGTAAAATATTCCATCTCACATTCTCCCTATCATTTTCTTACCAGATCTGAACTCCTCTAAGAGTTAAAACCCTTCCACAAAGGTGTCTGTAGTGCCTCCAATGCAGCAGAGAGAAAGGAGCTGATTTTTCATCACATGTCCCAGCTCACACTCCACTTCTGGCTCATAATTTTTTTCCCTGTATTAAAACATTGCCACTGTGCTGCCTGTGCCTTGTCCTGCACTACAACTGTGCTAACAACATCTGTAGGTTGACTACAAGTCCTGTTTTCCTCTCGGTCTCATTTACTCCCAGATGTGAACATGCAATTGGTGTTTCTATTTCAGGGCAGCAGGAAAAATGTTTCACACATTTGCTTTTGTAATCACAGGTCTTTTCGAAAACCTCCTCTGTGTTATCATCAGTGAATGTATAATTGATTTGTTATTGCCTAACGAGGAAAGTTCATATGCCTGTGTGTCACATACCATAAAACACCTGGGGGAGAGTGATGGAACACCTCCTCTGCTTGAGCTCAGTGGATGAAGCCTGGAAGTGTGAGTAACAAGGGAGAAGCTGGAAAAATATTTGGTGGTGTTTTACTGAACAATATCTATGGCATTTTTTTTCACCAAAGCCTAATTTGGACCTTCCTGAAAACAGGTTTTTACAGGGAGAAGGACATGGAAGAACAGCAGACTTGAGCAGATTGAGTTTGTGTGCAGCAAAGCCACTAATGAGGTATAAAGTGTAGTGTGAGTTTCTTGTTAATGATGCCAACAATGTCACTGACTCCTTTCCAAGGCATGGGGTTAATTAAACAAAACGAGTATACAAGTCTGACCATAATTGTATCTTCTGCAATGTGTTTGGCACTTTGGCCATACCAATCCCAATGCAGCACTACAGGCTGGGACAGAGT
>NW_008689442.1:0-856 GCF_000695815.1 Acanthisitta chloris
GCACCAAAATCTGCTTTTTTCCCCTCAAATCTGACACTTCTGCCCCCAAATCTGACCCTTCTGACCCCAAATTTCCTTCCAAGCATCAAATTAATCTTTTTCACCCCAAATTCTCCTTTTTCACCCCAAAAAATCAACCCCCCAGACCCCAAACCCACCAACTTTTCCCTCCAGACCCCAAAATTTGCCTTTTTCACACCAAAATCAGCCCCAAGACCCTGAAAAACCTCAGTTTTTCCCTCAGAATTTTCCCCCAGACTTCACCTTTTTTCCCCCAAAAATCTCCTCCAAACACCAAAATTTGACTTTTTCCCCCCAAAATCCTCAGTTTTTATCTCATTATTTCCTCCCAAACCCCAAAATTCACTTTCCCCCCCAAAATCAGCCCCAAAACCCTAAAAATCCTCAATTTTTACCCCAGGATTTCCCCCCAAATTCACCTTTTTTCACCCCAAATCTCCTCCACACCCCAAAATTTGCCTTTTTCACCCCAAAAATCAGCCCCAGGACCCTAAAATTCTAATTTTTTTACCTCAAGATTTTCTCCCACAGCCAAAATTCACTTTTTTTTTTACCCCAAAACCTCCCCCAGACCCCAAAATGTGCCTTTTTCACCCCAAAATCAGCCCCAAGACCCAAAAAATCCCCAGATTTTTCCACCAACCCAAAATGTGCCTTTTTCACCCCAAAATCAGCCCCAAGACCCAAAAAATCCTCAGGATTTTCCACCAAATTTCACCTTTTTCACCCCAAAATTTGCAACTTTTAAACCCCAAAATCTGCAGTTTTTCCCTCAGGATTTCCCCCCAGATTTCACCTTTTTCACCCCAAATTTGCAACTTTTAAACCCCAAAAT
>NW_008689443.1:0-2360 GCF_000695815.1 Acanthisitta chloris
AACATATATTTCAAAAATAAAAACACCTTCATATACAGCTGTTACAAAATCTAACATTACTGGCAGTGACTGAAAACCAAGACTGCATTCTGCTTTAGATATTTCTTGGAATCACATAACTTACAAAGATATAAAAATCTCCCAACAGTTAGTGTTCTCCACAAGGGAAGATAGAAAAAAAACACCTCTCAAACTGAAAAAGAAAAACCCAAACACCCCCTCCAATCTGCCTTGCTAAAGCATTATGTGTGCCAGCACATTAAACAAAAAGAACTTTGAATTAGTTTTTTTTAATCAAACAGATATCAAGTTGACATTCTCCCTCTGAAACACTTGAAATACTATCAAGGGACAACTGTATTACCCATACTGGGGGAAAAAAATGAATGTAAGCCATGGCATCACTATCAACAATAATTCAGACTGTATTTTAAACAATATTTCTCAAACATATTGGCATATAATATCAGCATTAACGACCTAACACACAATAAAATGTGAAATCACTGTTACACACCAAGTCTGGTTTACCAAGCAGGGAAAGTATTCCCTTGATAAGTGGAACTTTTACCAAAATAGTTTAGTCTAACATCTTGTACAGAGTGAACTGTGTCTGTATGAGGATTATATTTGTAAAAGATAAGAAAAAGCTATTCCTGTCCATACGCTTTTATTTTTTTTAATTACAACTAAAATGCTGCACGAATACACAAGAACTGTACTAGGTGTTAACTAAACACCTATTAACTGTATGATCTCACTTTCTAGGAGACATGGATCAGGACAACTGCACAAACACAGAACAAAGGCTGTTCCTTCACTTGACTACAGGTAAAATAGAACAGCACTGACAATAAAACTGTATTTTCTTTAAAAACAGATTTTCCTCCTCTGCTTCCCAATATGTGTTTCTGCATGAAGGTAGTATATGCAGAGTTGGGTTTTTTTGGTTTATTTTCATCCAGTGGTGTATGCAGCATACACTAAGCACTGATGACTGCTGTACAGCCTTAGATCAGTGAGGAAGTTGGGGAGAGGAGCCTCCTATTATTCCACTGAAACGAAACAACGCAACCCAACTGCTCAGGCAGTTAGAAACCTTCCAACACCTACATTAAGCTTATTCGTAGCTTATTTTAACTTGTTCTCTATCTCCATTCTCAGGACAACACTGTTCTTTCACTTCAATAGTTGTTCCCTCCTACTGGTTCATGAGTACTTTCTCCCTCAAGCTTGCATCTGCTCCATCAGTTTAAGGTATTTTCTGAAAACAGGGAACTGTACAGCCTTTGTAGCCCTGTTTTGTGCCAGTCCAGCCCCACACTAGAAAGTAACAGAAACAACTGCAAGATTAAAAAAACCAACCGCAAACCCCAAAATATAACTCCATTGAATACTAGCACAATGGCATACAAGGTCCCACAATCTTACAAAACCACCATAGAACTGCCTTCTGTCTTCATGAGATCATCACTTCAGCAACTGATGTGCATCTGATAAGCAACAAGTTGACCTCCCCACATTTTTTCCAACTGTTTCAATTTAAGATTAAAATACCAGTCATACAGCATAACAATCCATCTTTTATTTTTCACTTTAACCTAATTTTGAAAATTTACTCCATAAAGGTCACCCACATCTATACATATATCACAATCCTTCCCCACCGCAACCAACTTGGTGTCACAAGCAATATTCCTGTACCCCTATAAGAATAACAATGTGTGAAAACTACTTTCCTAGGGAAACCATAAGCAACTCCACTGCCAATTCAAAGCTTTTTGACCCCAAACTCATTCTTTGGTTTTGCTTGTACTTCTCAAAACTACTAGAAAGAAGCTGATTAACTCGCAGTTATTAGCAGGTCTACCTTTTGTTCTTTCCTCTCTAATAACTCCATGTGCTGGTTTCAGCTGGTGTGGAGTTAATTTCCTCTCAGGAGTGCTGTGTTTGGATTCGTAATGAGAATAACGTTGATAACACACTGACACCTCCCTTTCTCTCCCGCTTCAAGCTAATTGTCTCACCAAGCTGGAGAATCCCTTTTCAAATATAAACCCTTCCCTAAAAGAATTTACAAACATATATGTATTATATATCCAAACTGGACTCTAAACACACACATCAAGGTCCACTTGACATACCGTAACTTAACACCAGCTAACCTGATGTGCACCTTTGTGGTCACACCTGTTAGAGACAACCAAATCTGAGGCTGAGCTTCATAGAATCATAGAATTTTAGGGGCTGGAATGGACCTTAAAGATCATGTAGTCCCAGCTGCCCCTGCCATGGGCAGGGTCACCATCCCACTAGACCAGATTGCTCAAGGTTTTATCTACCCTGGCTTTGAACACTGC
>NW_008689444.1:0-4187 GCF_000695815.1 Acanthisitta chloris
GACACCAGTGTAGATGAAATGTTTAAAGGAATGCTTTAACTCACTGACTCCATTGGATGGGAAGGCATGTAACTGCTCAGAGAAGCAGCTCCCAGGAGTCAAGTCTTAGTCACTGCTGCAAGAGTGAGACAGGGAAAAGAATTTTTAAGAACAAAACTTTAAAGACACTAAAAGGACTCAGGAATATAAATCCCACTGTCTGTCAGTGGCACATGTTCTTAAACACTTGATGACCCAATTTGCAGAAGTATTTAGAAATCTAAAATTTAGATAAGCACCTCCTGCCATTTCAAAAAGCATTCGTTCCACTGCCAGTGAAATCTGCATCTTTAAGTGAAGAATTACCTTTGAAAACCTGTCTGAAGTTGCTTTAGAAGGGATTACACTCCTGCCAGTTAGATGTTTGAAAACTTTACAGGATGATATATCACAAAAGCCAGGAAAGCAAACAAGTCTTCCAATTCCTTCCCAGTTCCTCCCAAAAATGAAAGGAAAATAAAGCATTATCCCTAAGCTCTTTAAACTCACTAATTAAAAGCACACTGCATTCAGATCAAGTGTAAATGTGACTTTTTGGGGGGTTTATAGTGTCTCTTTCAGGTGAGTACTTTCAAATGGAGCAACTACTAATTTATGGAAATTTTAATACTTACAAACCTTGACAGTGTTCCTTAAATTGGCCTGTGAAGTTGCTTTTGATAAGAAAGCATTTGAAGTCTCCACATAATATGTTGGACAGTCTATCTGTCCAGCAATCTTTCATTGGAAAAATTTGGTAATACATACAATTTTGTATCAAAATTTAACCATGAGAAACAAAGATCTAAGTTATCTTCTTAGGCTGTTCTGAAAGATTTTTAAATCCAAGTAACATTTTTCTTTGTGCTGGACACAGCAAAAATTAAATAGAAAAATAAATGTCATATTCAGGTTGAATTACACATGATGACCCAAGAAGAAAAAAATCCAATTGGTTTGAGGATATAAAAGTAATTTTATTATTTCGGAATCATGTGTTCCACTAGTTCCTGTAATTCTCACCGAAATTAACCAGGTGAGAAAGTTAATGCATATAAAACATCATATGTAGTTATCCATAATTTGGTCAAAATAAATGAATTGTAGTTATAGAGAGGTGATATAAGAGCAGGATAAGCTGCCGAATTATAGTTATAGTGAGGTGATATAAGAGCAGGATAAGCTGCTAAGATCAGATCTCTTTAACAAGAGGTGGCAGGTAGATACAAAGAGATGACATGTGATCTTAAAATAAATCCAAGAAACATGTTCTGCCTTCACTGAAATTTTGGGTTTTTTCCACAATTACATTTAATGCCTAAAATCTGATCTTTATATTGGCTTGCCTGCCCAGGAGCTACCTTAGGGAAATTATGACTTTGTCAGGATCAAGGAAGTGAATGCTGAGTGACTGAGAAGAGGATTTTTACTCTGATATTTTGGGTTTTGGCTTGCTGCTTCTTTACTGACTTCATTGATGCCTCACTTGAATACGTAGTAGCAGAGTGCAGGCTGAGCTCAAGCCCTGTTAAAAGAGCATAGTAGAATATTATGGCTGGGACTGGCACAATATGGGCAGTTCCTTCTGCTCTTAGTCCTCTTGCACTTCTCTCCCCACTACATTATTTTTTAAAACTCAAAATCAGAGCCTTGAGCAGAGTTTCAGCACCCTTAAAAAGAAGATGCATTATTTACCTGCAGTGTGTGAAGAACTTTGACAAAGCTACTCCTCTCAAGATGTTTTAGGATGAAATTCTCATGCCCATTCCTGTTAACCCAGCATCTCCTTTTTATCTCCTTCCATTTTAGAAGGAGAGCTGTTTCTAGATTCTGAGGAATTACCACAGTCTGTTTCATTCTCAGTCTCTCACTTTTCCTCTGTATTCCTTCTCATCACCTCTTTCTTTGCAGACTCCCTCCTCTTAGTCCTTTTCTACCCATGGTATCCTCTCCCAGTCCATGGCGATGGGAGGGATATAGCACAGAGGGAGAGGAGGGATGTTTGACCTGGAGCTGCAGCTGGGGTTGTGTCTCTCCATGGGTAACTTACCTCTCTTTCACTTGCACAATCAACAACCAGAGGAGAAGGTAAGTGAGGAAGAAAAGAAATATTGATGATCAAGTTATTTGCTACAGGATTGGTTTGGCCATTGTTGACACATCAGTGGCTCAAAATGGAGCAAAATTTAATAAAGATACTGGTGAACAGAAACAACAGTAAAACAAGATGGACTCCAGTCCCTAATGAATGTGAAGGAAGCATCTAGTCTCTTGACCTGAGCTCAAAACATGTTGGTAGGACAGAATAGGTGTTATAATAGCTTATAAGTGCTAGAACTAGTATTATAGATACTACCAATGTGCTGATCTAATTCATAAAAGATCTGATTTTTTTAAAATTCATCATGTTATTTTTCAAATATTTTTCTGCAATTTGGACTGAATTACTTTTCTCATGATTGGCAATATGTCAAATTTGTAAGTGTTTTGTACAGCTGTTATAATTTTCTTGCTTATCCAATAGTAGCTTAAGCTAAGTTAAAACAGAAAATGCATAATTTCAAATGGAAGAAAGGATGTTTCTTAGGGAAGGTTTTAATGAATGCATTGAGATTATCAAGTCCATAGGGTCTTTTTCCAAAAAAAAAAAAAAGAATGAGGGAAAACAATGAATTATATTAGAGGCCTGACTGAAATGTTAAGTATAATTTCTGCTGCCATGAGCACCATGAAATGAGACTGTGTGCTTATCTGCCTAGAATATATAGCTCTTTTCTGAATAACATTTTCATGGGGAATAAAAGTAGCAACAGCCACAGTGTAAATTCAGTCTCACATTTTAAAAAAAGTGACTTATGATTGCAGCCATTTCAAATGGGATTTTTACACTGGACAGAATAAAGAATCTTTGGCTTTTTAATGAGTATGTATTGTTTAATTTGGATTAAAAGAAGCCAGAGGGAGAGTACAAAAAGTTAAGTCCCCTATAAAGGCAACTGGAATTTCAAACTGAAACAAATCATTAAAAATAAAGTTGAAAATAATGGTCCACATGTAAAGCCCTAGTGCAGAGAGTTAACTGTGCATTCAGCTGAGCACGTTTATCCTGCTCTGCTGAGACAGACTGGTAGGGTAGAAGATTTTCAGCATTTGTTCATTTAAAGATAAGGATAACTCTGTGCACAGAGCACTGCAAGCAGAATGCAAAGAGACTCCCTTCAAAGTCTGCTCCAGTCAGTAAACAGACTTCTTCAGCTTTATAAGAATTCTTGCCTATCCTCTTGTAATTCCACAGGCAAACTCTGCCAAGGCAGCTACTTCTAATTTCTGTTAAGTGAATGATGTCTTATTCAACTCAGACTGATAAACAATTCTCTCAACTATGGGTCTGAGCTTGCTATCTCTCAGAGACTCTGATACGTTTGGTATAAGAAGCAACATTATGACTCATGTGAATTATATTACAGCAAAAACCTCATTTAGTTGATATAGTTTTTTTTCTATCCAACTGAAACACAAAGTAAGTCTTCCCCTGATTTCTCTCTCTCTCTCTGTCATTCATTTTCTTGGGCACATTTAATACAGAAGCTGATTTTCTGAGAAGTATATGTTTTTCTAGAGTTCAAAATTGACACATGACCTTACTTGTCTTTCATTATTTCCTTGACATAATTTTTTTATTCTAATATTGTTTCAGAACTTGTGCTCACAAAATAAACACACAAATATCAATACTTACCATTAAGGCAATCATTTCAGTTGGGAGGAAGACCAGGATCAGGATCTGAGAAAACAAAGTGGGATATTTTTTTTTTCCCTGTAGCTTTGGAAGCTTGGAAAGTCCTATTATCCTAAGAATTAAATTGGCTTAGTCTAGTGCATACAGATGGCAATGCCTTGTGCTAGGTACAGCTGCCACTTTTTAATTTTTTTGTCCACAGAGGAGAGAAGGAAAAGTCTAGTCTGTCCACCTGCAACAAACAATGAGATATCATAACATAAAGGTGAGTTTAGGGGTTTATTCTACATATTCCCATATGCATGCTTCAAGACATCTTTTTGTGCATTAAATAATATTTTTGATAAAGTTATTCCCAAAGTGACATTTCTTGGAAGGAATACAAATTTCAAATGTGATGCCTGCTGAAATGTTAAAAGAAGTAGCTGCT
>NW_008689444.1:4204-4749 GCF_000695815.1 Acanthisitta chloris
AAAGAAACACAGCAAAATTATTTTGAAGCATATCTATTCATAATTTTTAAAAAGGAATCACTATAATCTTCATTAGACAATCTGTGAGAAGCCTAATGCATGAAAAGAAGAATCTTCAGTTCATTGACTATTCATGCAAATATATTCCTAACTTGTTTTTTTTTTTTATTTTGTGCATGACAGTCAGTGATTTTGCTTAAATTGCTATTTTCCACTCTGAAGGCAAACAGCATCTTTTTCAGGCTCAATGTTGACTGCAAAAACTTCTTATGAATAAAAAATTCAGGTTTTCAACTGTGATACCCACCACCTTTGTTTCCAGTGAAAATGTGTAAGGCTACAGTGAGTACTCACAAGGATGCTCATGGAAAGCATAAGTTTCACAATACCTGTGAGTATCTGTTGACAAAACTACACAGCCAAGTGAAATTCCTATGATGTCTCTCTCCATTTTGATAATCTAAACATTTATTATCCAGTTATATGAAGGGGTGAGTGTGAGTGAGGTGAAGGTGCTCGTTCTTAGAAAATGGGAGTAATTAAAT
>NW_008689445.1:0-460 GCF_000695815.1 Acanthisitta chloris
TTTTTGCCCTGGAGATGACATACTTTCCATGCTGGACAATTCCAGCCTTTTTCTGGGAAGGACAGCCCTTTGTGCCGTGTTATTCCCGCATGGATAGACTCCCTGTCCCGGGGGCAGAACACACAAAGACACCTCTGTGCTCCCGAGGGTTTCTCTGCTCTGTGCCAGAGGCTCTGGGAATGCCACTGAGGGGAAGGAATGTGCCAGGAGGGAACAGGGGGGAGAAACTCCTGAAAGAGTCAAACTGACCAGAACCAACTCCTGTTCCTCTCTGTGAGTCCTCAGACTGCAAAACTGAACCCACCAAACCTTCCTGCTGCTCTCTGTGAGTCCTGAGAGACTCAAACCTACCAAAACCATCAATTTCTGTCTGATTGTGGCTCCTCAGAGCAGAGCCAAACCTGTCAAACCTTCCTGTTGCTCTCTGTGAGTCCTCAGAGAGTCAAACCTACCAAAACCA
>NW_008689445.1:701-1276 GCF_000695815.1 Acanthisitta chloris
CAAACCCAGCAACTTCTGTCTATGATTCTTCAGAGTAGAACTGAACCCACCAAACTTTCCTGCTGCTCTCTGTGAGTCGTGAGAGAGTCAAACCTACAAAAACCACCTAATTCTGTCTGATTGTGGCTCCTCAGAGCAGAGCTGAACCTACCAAACCTTCCTGTTGCTCTCTGTGAGTCCTGAGAGACTCAAACTTACCAAAACCATCTACTTCTGTCTGATTGTGGCTCCTCAGAGCAGAGCTGAACCTACCAAACCTTCCTGTTGCTCTCTGTGAGTCCTGAGAGACTCAAACTTACCAAAACCATCTACTTCTGTCTGATTGTGGCTCCTCAGAGCAGAGCTGAACCTACCAAACCTTCCTGTTGCTCTCTGTGACTACTCAGAGAGTTAGACCTACCCAAACCAACTCCTGTTGCTCTCTGTGAGTCCTCAAAGAGTCAAAACTACCCAAACCATCTTCTGTTGCTCTCTGTAAGTCCTGAGAGAGTCAAATCTACCAAAACCAGCAACTTCTGTCTATGATTCTTCAGAGTAGAACTGAACCCACCAAACTTTCCTGCTGCTCTCTGTGA
>NW_008689446.1:0-4584 GCF_000695815.1 Acanthisitta chloris
GGGAGGGAGGGAGGGAGGGAGGGAAGGTGTCCTTCCTTGAATTTGGACAGCATCCCTGTTTATTTCTGCTTGCCTGTGGGGGAGAGGGAAGCATAATGAATCATCCCAGCCACATAAAGAGCACGACGAAGGTTTTACCTGAGTGAGAAGAAAGCTTTTTCAAGGCTCATAAATGCTTATTGATTTGTCCTTTTCTATTTGTGTGCCTCTGCATTTCCGGGAGCACAAATGGAAAGAAAACATCCCTGACAAAAAACCACAACACTATTAGCAGAGGTCTGACCCTCAGCCCCTTGACAGAAATGTAGCCACTGCCTCCAGCGATGGATTTGGTTCATCCTCTGCTGACAAAAGCAAACCAGCCCCGGCCTGTGGAGCCCCTGGCCTGCAGCAGTGCCCTCCTGTGCTCCCACTGCCTCTCACCTGCACACGTTTGCCTTTTGGGCACGAACAGGACACTGCCAGGGGTCAGCTGGAGGGTAGCCAAGAGTTTGGCAGTGTCTTGGGGCTTATCAATGGGCTGTTGTTCAGCCTGGGATTCCTGAGCTCCTTACTCACATCTTTGCAGGTAACTGTAAATCACCTTCTGCAGCGCCTGAGGTTTTGCAATACTTGGCCCTTTGCAGTTTTGCCTCTTCTGCAAATAACAGGAGTGGCCATTTTTGCTCTGCTTGGGACAGGATTTTTGGTTACACACTCTGGGTTTACAAAGAATTAGTTGCGCTGATTCTACTTCCTTGCCAAAGTTACTAAATTTCATTCAAAGCAGTTGAAACACATAAAATTCCTTTATGATCTTGTTTTCCCATGTAAGAAATAGCTACCAGTGGGCTGGAAAACTGGGAAAAGCATCCATAAAAGCATCACTAAACAGGCTCAGTAGAAGACTGGGAAGAGATTGCATACCTGGACAAGTGTTTGTCCCTGGTCCACAACCTCCACTGCTGGATGGTCTTTCCCTTCAGGCGGGGTCAGTGTTGGTAGCTGGTTGAACCCTCCTGCTGTTGTTGTGATGGTGATGCACTTTGCAGAGCCAGGTGACTTCTGGGCTCTCCCTTTCCCCCACATCACACCCCACTCATCTCTCCAGGTGATGGAGTCCCAGAGGACAGCAGAGCAGCCCTGGCACCCACCTCTCCAAGGGGAGCACAGAGCAGTTGCTCTTCTATTTTTTGTGTCCTGCTGGAAGGCAGTGCAGCTCAGGGCAGGCTTTGAAGCTGGAAATGGTCAGTAGGAAGAAGGACACAGTCATTAGGCTCAGGATAAGCAGCACAGGTTGCATCTCCAGGTGATGGAGCCCCAGAGGACAAACCCTGCACCCACACTCTTCCCTGGATTTCATGCCATGCACTTTGGCTGGGAGCAGAGCTGCACAGCTAAATGTGGGTCCCAGGGGAGTCTCAGCTGACGGCTTGGGAGTGCTTTGCCCATGCAGGGAGTTCTGCCACCACTCCTACATGTGTTTTGGCACCAAGGGGATGTGCTGACAGGGGAGCCAAAGCTGAGCTGCTCTGCCCCAGTGTCCTGCAGGCTCAGGTGAGAGCAGTACCACCTCAGGAGCTCTCAGTCAGGCTCTGTGCATGGCTCTATAGGACTGCACCATGTCCCTGGGGTTTGGTTCTGGGGCAGCTCATCCAATGGCAAAGTGTTCCCGCTCCCTCAGCACGGAGCTAATTAGAACAGAAACCAAGGGCATTGCAGCTTTAACCTTTACTGCCTCATTTTTCACACAGGCTCCTTCCCCTTCTACAAAACTGCTAAAATCATGGCAAAACCCCACACTACTGCAGCCAAGCATCGGCATGGTCTCCTGTCTGTGCCTGAGCGGCTCTGCCCCGAGAGCAGCTGCTGCGTCAGCTACTGAGGCTGCTCAGGCTTGGGTTTATTTTTACATTCCTTTTTATTACAGGGATAGTTTTGGACTTTCCCCCTTTTCAGGTTGACTCCCCCTCTGGCTGATGACTTTCCCTCCCTGAGCTCACTTAATAATGCATGACAAGGAGCTCAGGCTGCTGCTCTGCCACAGCAGCAATAATGCAGCGCCAACTCGCTCGGGGTGGGATCAGGTTTCTGTCGCTCGGGAATTCGACAGATGGAAACGCTGGGATTCTTTCCATGGCCCTCCTGCCTCCCAGGCCCCCAGGATAGGAGAAGATTATCGGGGGCATAGCCCAGCACAGTCGACAGTATGGGAGAGGGAGAACCTATGGGAAGGGTAGGAGGGTGGGAGATGGGGAAGTCATTATTGTAATGGAACTGTAGGAGATCAGAGAATCACAGAATCACAGAATTATAGGGGTTGGGATGGAATTTAGAGATCATCCAGCCCTAACCCCTGCCCTGGGCAGGGACACCTCCCACCAGAGCAGGTTGCTCAAGGCTCAGCCAACCTGGCTGTGAACACTGCCAGGGTTGGGGCAGCCACAGCCTCCCTGGGCAACCTGGGACAGTGTCTCACCACCCTCACAGGGAAAACTTCTGCCTAAGATCTAGCCTGAATTTCCCTCCTTCCATTTGTCCCCATTGCCCCTTGTCCTGTCCCTGCAGCTCCTAACACAGATCCCTCTGCAGCTTCCCTGAGGCCCCTTCAGCTCCTGGAAGGTGCTCTGAGGTCTCCACACAACCTTCTCTTCTCCAGGCTCAACAGCCCCAACTCCCTCAGCCTGTCCTCACAGGGGAGATGCTCCAGTGCTCTTAACAACTTCATGGCCTCCTCTGGACTTGCTCCACCAGTTCCATGTCCTTCTCACCTTGAGGCACCAGAACTGTGTGCAGTATTCCAGGTGAGTCTCACCAGAGCACAGCAGAGGGGGAGAACCATCTCCCTTGACCTGCTGCCCACTCTCCTTTGGATGCAGCCCAGGATTCACTTGGCTTTCTGAGCTGAGACCCTTTCCTCTGCCTGGGAAGGCAATGCACTCATAGTCATATTGCTAATTAAATCAGTTTGGCTTCTTTAAACTTAATCTTTTTCACTGTCATGACCCAACTAATGAAAAATTCAGACACAATATCCCCTTGCCTCCATCCCCAAACTGATGCTGGTGTTTCCTCTCCTCTCTGTTCCAAGGCAGTCTGGAGAAAATGCTCAAATACCGTGGTCTCCCCAGAGTCTCTCACCCAGAAGGGAAGAGGCAATAATTGCAAGCTCAAGCGCTTCTGCAGAACATTGTGCTGCCAATCCTGAGTCACTGCTCCTTCTAGATACTTCTGGAGAGACAGGGACTGGCCCTTAGGATCTGGCCCTTCCCCTCTTCATGCAGGGGATGTTGCTTTCTGACCAGTCCCATTCATGCCAAGTGTCCCACAGGTGTCAGCCTCGTGCAGCAGAGAAGAAAAGGGAACTCTGAGGCTGCTTCCATCACCTCTCACAACCATTGGCTTTGTGGCATGATGGTTTCTGACTCCAGCCCCTGTCCTTTCTATACGGGGAAGGGCCTGGGCTGCTTTGTCCCCAGGAGTCAGAAGAAACCCTCCACCTACTTCTGGGATTTCATCCCAGATTGGGTGGCTGCTTGTTCCAGCAAGAGCTGCCTGCACAGTAACAAAAATATTCATCTAGAGCAGGAAACACTGCAAGATCCAGAGCTGGCTGCACTTTGAAGCTGTGTCAGTGCTGGCTGGAGCAGTCTCACCAAAATTGTGCTGCTGTAGAAGGGGATTGCTGGGACATGGAAACATCCATGCAGCAGATACGGTGGAGTTTTGGGCACCATTCCACTGCCTCTACAGTTGCTTCCAGTGGAGAAAGGGTTGGACAGGAGCCCATTCCTGAATGCCATGCAGCACTAGTGTGTGCCTGGGATGCTCAGGTATGGCCAAGGGAGCACAGTGAGAGCTCCTCCTTCTGCATTTGGAACCCTCAGTGCTGCCCCACACACTGACAAAGAAGCTAAATATAGGACTTAGACACATCCACAGTGTGAAGTCACTGATTTTTGTCTCAGCTGGGATGCACACACTGCTTTGGCAGTTGTGGGAGCTGAGCATGCAGCAGCAGGAGCAGTGATGCTCTGGACACTGGGAAGTGCTGGTGCAGCCCCAGCACTCTGCGGCCAGCAGAGCTGGGATATGTTCAGGGCTTTCACATCCTCAGATCCTGCTCGGGGAGCCAGGGAGGAGGTGATGTGGTGCCCCTGGTGGGTGAGGGACAGCTGGTAAGCAGGGACATCACCACGGGGCATGGTGAGCCTCCTCTTGGCTCCGGGGAGGAGAGGCAGTGTGGAACATCAGGCAGGCATATCGTTTGACTCTATCCCTTCATGAGGCCACTCTGTGGCCTCTGTCAATCCCAAATGACAAGATATGTGGATGGAAGCCAACATTTGCTCCGTGTCTCAGTTTGCCTGCTCCAGCCCTGTATGGAGGCTTAAAGTGTCTTGAGAACAGGGACAGAGACAGATCCTGCACCGAAATATGTCACTGCTGGCTGACGCAATCCAGGCAAGAGACAAGAAGACTTAAGGCAGCTCATGAAAAAAATGCCATGAGACTCTCCTTTAAACCTTGCCTTCAGGCTTGGGGGCTTAAAAATAACACCCACCATTGGCCATTTATGTTTAGCTCTCTGGGGGCTTTCTTTCC
>NW_008689446.1:4615-11109 GCF_000695815.1 Acanthisitta chloris
AGTGACTCCACTGGTGCCCCATGAAGCGATCATGTTCTGCTCTCCTAAAGCCCAGGCTGGATTGGCAGCAGTGGTGCAACAGCAGATGCATGAATGAGATTCCAGCGCTCTGTGTCCTGTCCCAGTGGGAAGGAGGGAACCGCTGGGCAGGACAGGCTCCAGGGAGGGCAGAGCAGGACCTTCCAGCCAAGTGAAGACTCCAAGAAAAATGTGGGTGACATACAGCTCTGTTTTGTAGGCAACAAACCCTACTGATTGCAATGGCCTGATGCCAGTGCTTGAGGACTGGAGCATCTCCCCTGTGAGGACAGGCTGAGGGAGTTGGGGCTGCTCAGCCTGGAGAAGAGAATGTTGTGTGGAGACCTCATTCTAACCTCTAAAGTTCTATGTTTCTAAGATTCAATTACAAATTGCCACTAGGCAACGAGCAACTGTTTCTCTGCATTCTTAGTTGCTTTTTGTCATACTTTCAGCATTGATTCACATCCTGGTCTCTTTTCACAGTACCTTTGAACTCTTTTCTCCCTGTCCCTTCTAAGCCTGGTGCCCTGCCAGGATATTTCCTTGGGAATTCTCCCTGCCCTGAGCCCTGAGTCTGCACCCTGCATGGGACCAGGGTACACAGTGACGTCTGTTTGCCATAGGGCATCAGTGCTGGCAGCTCTGGTTTGCTCCTGCTTGCCTGCACATTCCCACCTGGGATAACATTATTGGCTCAGGGAGCGGCTGGTGCAGGTACAGGATCAGGAAACTTGTTTGGTCATGCCATAATCACAGCAGGAACTCTCTTATCTGCTTTTATCAAGCAGTGCTGCAGTGTGGCTTCCCTAACACAGTGGTCCCTCTGAGACCCAACCAGCGTGAAGGTTTCCAGGATGGGAACAGGGATTCTGCCCAGAAATGGATCAGGGTACCCTTCCTGCACTCACTGCCATGTTATGCTTCCTTGCGGATCCCAGAAAAGCTTGGAGGGAAGGAACAGAGAACAGTCATGACAGTGCTGGGTCTGGGGTCAGCTGCTCCCTTGCAAGAAGCTCTGCATAAGAGAAGTGTCTCCAGATTTTTCCAAACCTGGTAAACGTTAAGCTGGTGAGCTTAGCCGATGGATTTCAGTGTTTTGTCTCAGAGCTTGCTCACCATGAAAATACTGTAATAGCCAAAAATACAGGGGTGAGTCAGTGGTCACAAGCCTTGGGAAATCTCTGAATTGGGTCCAAGTGTGGGCAAACTGACCTTGGGCTCTTGCTGTCATAACACCAAATCTCTTCCTCAGATTGGTTCCCTTGGGGCTGCTGGGGCTGCCACAAACCTCTTCCAAACCCAAGTGCAAACAGAGTTTTCCGTCATGTGAAGACTCTGGTGATTTATTGCAGAATAATCTGCTGAAAGGGGGTGGAGGAATGGTCAGGATGGGGAGAGAGGGTCATGGTGTCTTGAGCAGAGGCTGAAAAAAAATGGGGGACACCAAAGCAGTACAGGGGCAAGGTATAAACCATAGGTTGAGCCAAGCAACCTGCTGGTTTGAGGTTTGGGCTGCAAGACTGAACTCAGCACCAGTGAAATATTGCAGAGAAATGGGCAAAGAGTGTCATGGAAAGGAAAGCACAGGCATTTGGTACTTTTTTTTTCTATATCAGGCTGACAAAGAAAGAGGGAAGAAGCAATCTGCTTATCCCTCAGACAAGAGGGAATGGGAATGGGATGAAATGGCAGCAGGATGCTCAGGTGGGATGAAATCCCCAAGCAGAGACATGTCCTGCCCAGCAGCTTTGGGAAATGTGCTGGGAAAAGTGTAGAGGGAAAATGTGTGATATTAAGCACATCCACTTCAGTTGCCAGTTTGCTTTTAAACAGCTTTTGCTTTCCTCCCAATATCCTCAAGAAGCTTCAGCAGCCAAGCAGCATCTCCTGGGTTTCTCCTGGTTCTGAGGCACTGACAGCATCTACAGGCCTTTCTTGTCTATTATTTTACAATCGCAGCAGATCTTCAGCTGATGGAAAGTCTGTGTTTGCTCTTGGCTTTTGGGGGAGAGGCTCTCTGGGGACTGGCAGGGCTGAGCCTCAGTGTTTGCACATTCCCTCCCCTGACAGGATTGAATCCCTGTCAGCCCAGTGATGGATGCACTGCTGAGCCAGTGTATCTGATAACCAGGATAATTAACTGAATTGGTGGAGGGTCAGGGGTTGGAGGGCCAAGCACCATCCCTGCTCCTGGATTTACAAGGTTCCTTTGTCACTTTGTGTGTGAACACAAGATATGTGGGCAGGGAAAGCCACCACTGAGCCCTGTCACCATGACCAGGCCACAGTGGGATGTGGTGAGCCAGGGACAAGCTGTTTGCACAGGGCCAGGTAGAAAATAATGGAGCTTGGGTCACTCAGCTACCAGATCTGCCATTTCTTTGGGGATGGATGTCATCTTGGACTCCACATTCCATTCCTTTATGACTTGCTTTGCTCTTAACATGAGACGTTCAAAGAGGGAGGATGAATCTCTCTCTTTGGGAGAGGTGGGTTTTGGCTCCTCTGCCCTTGTGTTTGTGTGTCTCTAACAGGCAAAAACCTCCTTAGAAGAGATGTCTGGGGAAGGTGTGGAGAGTGAGACTCTCTCAGGTGTTTCACTGCTGAGTTCTGGAGCTCATTTTCCAAATTCAGTGCTGTGCCCCACGCTCTCATCTTCCTTTGAGAATGGCATTTGTCTTTCCCCTCTGCAGAAGGAGAAAGGGCTGCAGTGGCTTCCATCCCCCATCTTCTTCACCACCCTCCCCCTCCTCCTCCTCCTCCTCCCCTGGGAAAGGTCAGGCATGGGCCACAGCCTCTCTCCCTGCAATTCCTAGCTGTCACACACATACCCAGGAACTTCTCTGGAAATCTGCCCTCCATTTACTTATGTCTGACACACAAACACGTGCGGATCCTAGGGAGAGGCAGCTCCTTTCCCAGGCCGATGTCTCCAAGTGGTAAAAAAATCATCAGCTGCAAGCTCGGATGCTCCTATTCATCCTGGAGGGCAAACTGCAGCGGAAATAAAGGGATGTGAACATCCCCTGGCTCTTTATGGAGGGGCTGTTTCTTAAGAGGCTATTGAACCACATTCAATACACCACTGAGGCATCTAAGAGAGGATTTAGGGACTTAAAACTTGCCTGTGGGCACCAATACACACACTGTGAACAAACGGCTGTGATCCTGGAAAGGTTATCAGGCTGACAAAAAAGAGGGAAGCAGCTATGGCTCATCCCTCAGACAAGAGGGAATGGGATGACATGGCAGCAGGATGCTCAGGTGGAACGAAATCCCCAAGCAGAGACATGTCCTGCCCAGCAGCTTTGGGAAATGTGCTGGGAAAAGTGTAGAGGGAAAATGTGTGATATTAAGCACATCCACTTCAGTGCCCAAAAATACCTTTGCTTGTTCTTCAGTGTCACAAGAAGACATTTCTGGCATAGCTTATTTAGACAGCTGCCTGCAAATAATCAGGTTGAGCCCTTTTCTGTCAGGAAAAAAAAAAAAGGAAAGGAAAAGAAGGTGCCATTTCTCAAATACTTTCCAACTTTCTGTGGGAACATGGAGCTTTGAAGCAAAAGTGACTTTGCAAGAAGTTACACTGGTGCTTTCCTGCCAAGGTCAAGATACTCTCTCAGCCTTTCCAAAAGGCTTTCTCTATTTCTCTTTCTATCATTTTGAAACAACTTTTCATGAATTTTTAATGCATATTCTCTTGCAAACAGCAGTGCACTTCGGAAAAGGCTGAGCCTGGAATGAGGAGCATTGATTGTATTGATGGAAAATGTTCTCCTGACATGTATCTTTGGAAGGAGATTTCAAGCATTTACTTTTCATTACTACATTTTGGGTTGGAACTCAATATCGCATCAATTCCCACCACCACAAAAGGGAATTCTTGTCCTGTGTAGGTTTAACTCATTTCTCCTGCAAACCTGTGAAAAGAGTCACTGGCAGGCAGAGAGGTGAGGAGTGCAGAGCTGGCAGAAACCACTTACAGGCTATGGGCAATGGAAAAATCTGCAAGAAAACACCCTCGAACACCAACCACCCCCAAAACATGGATGTTCTTGAGCCAAAAAGCCACAGGAATCCAAACAGAGAGCACAGGGACCTTGTCCCTGGTGCAGGTATATCACTATCCATTTGATTATCAACAGTGTGATTGCAGAGAGAGTTCCTGGGGGATGCATGTGAGGAGTATGGGAGGCAGTGGGGTGCAGAGACCTGGTGAGAGAGGTGCTGCAGGCTGCATCTTCTCCAAGTTCTATAGTGCTTGTCTTCAGCTGCTCTTGGTGTGACTCCACTCCCAGAGACATCAAAGGGGCATTGGGAAGTCCTGGACTCTACAGGTTGGGATGGAGCTTAGAGATCATCCAGCCCCAATCCCTGCCCTGGGCAGGGACACGTCCCACCAGAACAGGTTGCTCAAGGCTCAGCCAACCTGGCTGTGAACACTGCCAGGGCTGGGGCAGCCACAGCCTCCCTGGGCAACCTGTGTCCAAAGCCTGAAAATGGGGGATGAGCTGTGCTGTTGGGGCTCATGTAGAAGAATAAAGAGAGGGAAACAATAAGATAATCACAATAATGCAATGAGCTGAAAAAGCCCCTTCATTAATGCTTGGAGTTTACTCCTCCTTCAGTGATGGAGTCAATCCCCCTCCTTGAGCATGTGATGGACTCGAAACACCACTATCTGCCTGTCCTGGCTGGTCAGGGATAGTATCTGGGGTGCCAACGCCCATATCCAGTGCAGCGCTGGGCCCTCAGATGTTTCTCTGCCCCCATGTTGTATTTTCATCACCTTTATTAAGTCATGCTATCTCTGAGCAGCACGTGGGCATTTTGTCAGGCTCCACATCGATAAGAGGCAATCTTTTCTTTCTATCTTTTTCAACCCCCTTGTTTGTTCTTTATTCACTTCCTTCTGCTGATTCAATCTGCTGAAGAAATGAGCCGTGGCATGGTGTCTCCTCTGAGCTCCTGGAAGAGCTGTGCACTTGGGCATCTTCCCACAGAAAACAGCAGCTCTTTGCTCAGGGTGGACACCTCCCAGGGAGGGGTTTGCCCAGGACCTGCTGCCTGGAACATCTCAGCCATAGATCTTCAGCAAAACTCATCCCAAAGTACCTGGTTTGGTCATGGGCCAATCAGGGAATTTTAGGGGGTTAGAATGGAGCTTAATCATCTAGTCCCAACCTTCCCTGCCCTGGGCAGGGACACCTCCCACCAGAGCAGGTTGCTCAAGGCTCAGCCAACATGCTGTGAACACTGCTGGAGTTGGGGAGACCAGGATCCTGATGCTGATTGCAAGGGATATCTTATCCATCATGGATGTGATGGGCAGGGGAGAAGGACAGACTTCAGCGGTACTATATTAAGAAGCTCAGTCTCTCCAGAAGCTCAGTCTCTCCTTAATTTTAGCAAAGAGGACTGAGAGACAGCTTGATGTGCATGCTGTGAAGGGGTAGAAATATTCAGGTCTTCAATATTAGGCATTCACCAGAGGCAGAGGTGGGCTGAGAAATAAGGACAAGCCTATTTGAACCAGAAGGAAAGCACATGACTGAACAATGATGGTGACTAGTTTAGGGGGCAAAGAGAAAGAGGTGCTCCATCTCCCAGTGCCTTCAGAACAATGTGGGCTTCAGTGCAACAACCTACTGAGTCTGAGAGACTGAGCTAAGTGCTCTGTGTAAATCCACGTTTAGCAATTCCCTCTGGCCATAAACGCTCTGACCCTGCTGCTTCTCACACTTTGCCAGTGGGAAAGGGCCCAGTTTGGTAAACTGTGGCATAAATGTGTGCTATATTTATACAAAGCAGTGCAGTTTCTCCTTGTAGGGGGGCAGCCCTGGCCCCGTGTGGCAGCACTCACTCCTCGAAGGGTGGCACTCAGTCACTCACTGAAGGGTGGCAGCAAGTCTGCGATGGGGGGACACTCCCTAGGAGGGCTGATGGAAACCTTCCACAGCTGTCTGGGTGTAGTGGTGTTGGCATCCCAGACTGGCTTCTCTGCTCCCAAGGAAGCTCAGAAGCAGTAGAGGAAGGGCTCTGTGCACTCAGAAGTGTCTCTAGGAGGACCAACGTTGACAGCATCCTGCAGTGCCCAGGCAAGAGCCTAACACAGAGGGACATGCTGGTTCTGAAGATGGTAGATAAAGAGCATCCACACTGCTGTGCTAAGCCTGAGGCTGGCCTGCTTCATCCCACATTAATGTAACTACAACTCTCTGAACACCCAGAGACCCCTAGGCTGTACCAGCCAACCACACTAACCCACCGATCCCCACAAAACCCCAGGTGGGTTAAAACCCTACAAGAAATATAAGTTTTATAACTCCTCACCCCACTTTAGTTGCTCTTGGAAGACAGAGGAGAATGTTCAGCTTTTGTCTGAAAAGCTTTTTACTCTAATGGTGGTGAGACACTGTCCCAGGTTGCCCAGGGAGGCTGTGGCTGCCCCAACCCTGGCAGTGTTCACAGCC
>NW_008689446.1:11169-13624 GCF_000695815.1 Acanthisitta chloris
AATGATCTCTAAGCTCCATTCCAACCCCTAAAATTCTATGATTCTATGAAAAACAGCTTCACCTCTTGTGCAGGAATGTCTGGCACCAGCCCCTGTGCTTCTGAAGGGCACACACAGGGGCAGCCAGAAACACTGCTGAACTACCTGAGTTTGGGCACTGGTGTTTGTAAGACTTATGGGGTTCACCAGGCCTCCAGGAAAGGCAGTGGAGCAGCATGAAACACATCGGGGAGAGTAACCAGAGCAGCAGCATCTCCATGGCGATGGAGATAAGGGGCAGCCCTCACACCACAGCTGATGAGTGACACGGTTTCTAGCCCTTTCAATGCCTTCAAGTGTTTTCCTAGTTGACTCAAACTAGAAGGAGCACAGCTTAAAAACAATTCATGTCCCCTTGGAGGGGAAGGCAAAAAAACAGCAGCAAATTTTCCTTCTATTTTTAAGCCTCACTTCACCACAATGGCTCCAATATTTCACTCCTGACTCAAAGGCGAAGTCGGAGGGAGCAGGATATGCTGGAGGGTATCTCTCTTGCCACACTATTCGTGTTATTTTCGAGTTCCTCTCTCCTGGGTTGATCTTGGCAGCAGATCACAGCCTCAGCGCAGCACAATGTAAACTGGAGCCATTGTTACTCCATCTCCCTCTCCTCATCGCTGCAACAACACTTCCCCACACGCCTCCCAGCGAATTCTTGCCTGTCCCATCCTGCTTCCCCTCACTCCTCCAAAATCCATTAGGCTGCTGCGCTTCAGCTCTTCATCTCTCCCCCTTGGAGGCACCAAAATAAAACAGTTTCCCTTTGTTGGCTGAGTTACTCAGGGCTTTACCACTGGGCAGGGGGACAGTGGTGACCATGCTACAGGGGTCAGTGATTTCCCTCTTGACTGGGGACTGGTTTTGGTGTCATGTGCACTGAACAGGGTGAAAAGGGTAGTAGGGAAGAGGGAAGCTGTAGAAATGACCTTAAATTGCTTTGTTTTCTTCCATCACCTGGCAAAGGCACAGCCTGGTAAGGGGCCAGAGAGGTGACCCCTTTGCATGGCATCAGCCTGTAGTGCCACCTGAGGAATGTACCAGGGGTTGGACCAACACAGCCAGGGGGATTTTGCTGATGGAGCCAGAATTGAGGATGAGTTGCAATACCAAAGGAAAGCTCAGGGCCTAAGTCTTCATCAGTGGATGATCCAGGGCAGAGTCAGATTGGATGTGGTAAGGGGCCAGAGAGGTGACCCCTTTGCATGGCATCAGCCTGTAGTGCCACCTGAGGAATGTACCAGGGGTTGGACCAACACAGCCAGGGGGATTTTGCTGATGGAGCCAGAATTGAGGATGAGTTGCAATACCAAAGGAAAGCTCAGGGCCTAAGTCTTCATCAGTGGATGATCCAGGGCAGAGTCAGATTGGATGTGAGGAGAAATGAAATGCCTGTTGTGGCGTTGAGGCCCTGGGATATTGCCCAGGGAGGTGGTGCAGTCACCATCTCTAGAGGTGTTTCAGAGGTGTCTGCATGTGGCACTGGAGGATCTGGTTTAGGGTTTAGGGGTTGCAGCAGTGACAGGTTAATGGTTGGACTTGAGATCTTAGAGGTCTCGTCCAACTTTGATGGTTCTATGGTTCAGTGGGGACTGGTCAACAGCAGATGTCTGCTGCGGCTTTTGCTCACAAATTGGTGGCTAATGAGGCCCTGATGCACATAAACATGATGCATATATGTGTATATATCTGGGCTCACTCCACCCACAACATGAAGCGAAAGGACTCTGCACAGCACCAGCACAAGGCTGAACCTCAGCTGACCCACACTGCTTCACACGAGGGCATGATCCCCTGGCCCCAGAGCTGCAGCAGCAGGAGGCTCCACCAGCAGAGCCATTCCCATCCCCACAGGACTCCTCAGAGCCACACTGTGCCCACACTGTGCCCACACTGTGCCCACACTGTGCCCAGGCTGGTGGTGGATGGCACCCAAGATGGGCTAGGAGCGGTGATAAAGTCTCTGGGAGTTCACCGCCAACTTCAGTGAAACAGGATCAAGTCTTCAGTCACTTGGCAACCTGCTTTATCAACCTGAATTTGTATCTCTCTCTGCTGCTGTTTTTCCAAGGGCTATTCATGGTTCAAAGCTGTAGACAATACCATTCCTTTCTTCACTCACCGCCACCTAGTTATCTCTGGCAGAGTGTGACTCTGGAGAGAAGCAATTTGAGAGAGGAAATACATTGGAGATGGAAATAGCATGGAAGATACAACAAGGACTCGACTTTCTTGTTTCTATCGTATTCAAGATTATGTTTCCTGACTGAATCCCTGAAGTCATTCAAGTTGTACTGAAAATTATGAAAGGAAGAGAAAAAAATGTTTTCATGGGCATTGCAGAGAATCCAGAATGACTCTGCTGACTCCATGGTGTGGAAGGGGCAAACAGGGGCAGCAGTTGGCCCTTGGCTAAAGC
>NW_008689447.1:0-1213 GCF_000695815.1 Acanthisitta chloris
TTCCAGACACCCTGGAACCCCTCTTCCACGGCAGCATGTCTAATGTATTCCCTGGTGATTCTAGGCATTAATTAGTTGTTTAATAGGAGTATGACTAAAAATGTAAAAGAAGGATTATGAGCGTGAAACGTATGTCCAGCTCCTTCCACACACTCGAGGAGGGAATGAAAATCATCCAGTATCTTATGTTTCTCCAGGAGCCATTTGCATTTCTCACCAGCTGCTCACTTTAGCCGCTCCGTCTCCGGGGCGGACGGGACCCGCTGCTGCCTGGCACGGAGGCGGGCGCGGAGCAGCGGGCGCTCCAGCCTGCCTTGCCTTTCCTACCCAAAACACTACGGGTGAGAGTTGGGAGCTGGGATTCCCTCTCACTCCCGCTCTTTCTTCGGATGCGCCGAGAAACGGGATTTCACCTGGAAGAGCCTTCCCAGGGCAAGAAACCCAGATAGCCAAGGACGCAATTAATTAATTTATTTCTCCCTAGATTTCCCCACACGATCATTGCTTGAGAGAGGAAACCACCCCTCCACAGGGCTTTTCTCAGCACGCCGGGGAGCAGCGGTGCTGCCGGGCGCGGCTGGGCTTCCCCAGGAGCCCCCGACTCAACAACCCGCTGAAAACTTAGCCTCTTCCAAGGATTCACTTTTCCCTCCAGCAATAAATGCCTAGCCCCCTGCCCGCACCTATAAATAGCTAAAATTCACTCCAGGCTGAAATAACTTAAAAATAGCCACAAAGAGATCAGGTGTAGCCTCCGAGTTAGGAAAGCGACTATTTTATTTTCGCGTCGTTCCTCTGTAAACGAAGTCACGGAAATGCTGCGAGAAAAAGAGATCGCTTTAGTTTGATCTGAATAGAGAAATCCGACTTCGATATTTTCTTAAACACGGAAAACATTGCAAAATCGAAAATAAATTTCCCTCTCGAGTCATCTCGGTGTCCTTTAGGGAAAAGAGAGAGAGTAGCGTTTTCTCGCTATCGTGCGTAAACGAGGCAGGGCGAGTAACAGAGAGGAGCGGCAGGATTTCGGCTACCACGGCACTGCGCTACCGATACGGGTACGAACAAGAACACCCGGAATTTAAAAAAAAAGTATATCTATAGAAATACTAAGAAAAAAAAAAAACATAAAAAGAAAAAGCAGATTAAAAAAGAAAACCGAGACCTCTCCCAATAGGTTGGCGATCCCTCTTCACACCTGGTGCAAGGACAG
>NW_008689448.1:0-3167 GCF_000695815.1 Acanthisitta chloris
GTCCCACCGGCCCTGTCCCACCGGCCCCGTCCCAGCGGCCCTGTCCCAGCGCCGCTCGCCTCCCCAGGCACGGGAGGCACAGCAGGGGAGGGCAGCAGAGCCTGCTGCTGTCTGCCTTGGCATGTCTGGCGAGAGCAACCCAAACACCACAGCATCAACAAACACCCTGTGTCTCAAGAGTGGATCCTGCACGTCCTGACCAAGGGACGCAGAAACTAAAGCAAGGACATAAACACGGGGAAAATGTATCCTGACTGCACCTGGCTTAGCTCTCAGGGGAAAAAAATGCCTATCCAGACAAACTCATATACACTTGGGTTTTTCATTCACCTATAAATTTTATGTTGTGTTGAAACTTTTGTTACTGTTTTGATTTTTAATGATTTTCCCTCTTCTGAAAAGGAAAAAACCCACAAAATCGAGAACAAATTCAAGCAAACACCAGTGTTACCAGCACTAAATCCACACTACTCCACAAAGAACATCCTCCAGCCAACTAGCCAGAGCACGATGAACCACACAGAATGGAGCAGGAGAAATTAAAATCTCAACACATTATGAACTTCCCAGTCATCACAGCAGTTTACTCTAAGCCAATTTTCTCCTACCAAGAAATGAGTACATTCAGGAAGAGCCAGAGATGCTGAAGGGACAGTATTTCTGGGGTTTGCTGCCTTTGGAATGCTGTGCTCCCAGTGCCACCTCCCATCTGTTACAACAGGGCACACTGCTGCCAGGCTGAAGAGCAGCAGAAAGCTCTTGAAGACACCAGAGAATTCATTGTCAGTCAAAACATACCTAGCTAAAATCTAACTCTCCTGACAACTGACTGCAGGACAAAACAAACAGTTATGGGGAGTTTCTAATGTAACTTCACCCCCAAACCTGAGCAATACACATCCCCAAGCAACAGAGGTGCAGATCACTTCCAGTATTTTCTTAACATGACCTAGAGAACAGTATCTACATTCTCAGCTAATTTCATGCCATAAAATTCTGTTTGTAGTAGATTTCTGAACAGGCAATTTCAGTGTAATCAAAACATTTTTGCATCCAATCTTACTTGTAAGAAACACTGTCAGTACCTGATGCACTTTCTAGCCAGGCCAGATTCTTACCTAGAGAAGCGATGGGCCTGGCAAGGTCCCACTAAAGCAGGAAAAGGGAAAATGCACCGGTTAGCAAAGGCAGCAAAGCTGAATTCAAGCTGCCCTCCCAGAGAACGAGCTAAAGCGGGGCAGGGTGGGAAGGCAGAAGCAGCAGAGAAGATCAGGGTAAGTAATGCAGTGAAACCAAATGAAATACATGTAGGAATGCAGTGCTTGTGATGCAGATTTGATAATAACACACCTCTCAATAAGCTTCTTTCAAACCTGCTTTGTGATTCATTGTCAAACAAAAAATTCTAATGATTCATTAACAAAAGAATGAATGACCTAATGCAGCTCTGAGACAGACAATGCACAGCCCAGAGGAAGGTTGCCACAGGTTTAAAAGCAAACATTACCTTGAGACACGAAACCTTTTCTTTCTTTTCACTTCACCAAAAAAGGAATGGACCTGACTCTAAGTAATTTCAAGCTTAAAATAACATTTTTTTACATTCTCACCTACATCACATATAGCTGGCTTCAGAGGTAATGCCAGTATTAGCCTGAACACAGCCGTTCACTTCAGCAGCTCTGTGGATTCCCTGGACTACCTCAAGGATTTCTGCCCTGGATCAGTCCCAACTTGCACAGCAACTGCAACAAACAGCTCCGACTTCAGCAGCCCCTCTGCAGCTCTTCTGCATGAGTAAAAGCATCAGAATATTTTACACCCCATGGCGTTTCACAGAAGCAAGAAAACCACCCCATAAAAGCTGGGCTGTTACATAAACATGCTAAATATTTTGAACCAACACATACCAGCACGGGGCTTTACTGCCTTCAATAAGAGCAAAAAAAGCCTTCGCAGTCAGGTCTGAAGAGAAAAACACCGAAATCTCTGTAAGCATCTCCACACATACCAACAAGGTTCACGACTAAAGCTTCGGCATTTGACCTGAGCATTGTAGAGAGAATCGCCCGGGGCTATTTATCCTGTTCGGCCCGAACTGCTATCATGCTTTATTTCTGGATGAGCGGTAGATCTTTCTCTCCCTTAGCAGCAATAACCTCCAATCACTTAATTATGCTCTGCAGAACAGCTAATGCTGTAGCTTAGCATGCCAAAGTCAGAGCACACTCAAAAACTTGCTCCGAGTGACACGAATGTGTCATGAGAGAAGGCAAAATCAGGGCCCTGGTAACCATCTGAACTCTGCAGAGGAAAGCAAGGAGAAACAACACAGACAAGAGAACAGACTCAGTACAATGACTTCAGCCTCACCTGCACTGAAAAACAGAGACTGGCAGGAAAACGTTCCAGGTAAGAGGTACACAACAACCAGAATGGCACAACCTGAGTTAGCTGCACATCATACTAAAATATTATTTTGTTCTTCAGGGAAGTTTAAACATTTGAATAGTGGATGTAAACACTTTCTCTGAGTACAAAAGAATTTACTTTATGAAATGCCTTTCTCAGTCTTTAGAACCTACAATGCCTTTGGGATGAGGAGAGTCCAGGGGAGCTGCCACCTCCCAGCAGGGGAAAAGACAGGCAAGAGTTCCTCTCCTGATGAACGAGGAGTCTGTCACATGGGACTGTCTGAAAGCACTCAGACTGGTCGGATGAAGACCATGGAGAAGCAAAGTGCACATCATTACAAAACACTCATATACTTAGACAAGTCTGCAGCATAACTTTGTTTCTTTGCTACGTATTAAATGCAGCCTTCTGCAGGATATGTGCAGATATTTGCAACTGCACATATTCCCTATCTGCAAATGATGTGCTTTGCTCCCAAGTCTCTCACACGATGTATGCCCGGCCCAGTGCCCCAGAGCAGCCGCGGGGACCAGAGGGCAAGTGACGTTGGTTGTCAGCCACCTCCTCTCCACTCCCCGTACCCTCAGCCGGGCCGGGTAAGAGCAGCGCTCGGTGGGATGTTCAAAGGGCCTAAGGGCTGTTCCCAAACGTGTCCTTCAAGCGGCAGCAAAAAAACGCGAGGAGGCACCAGTGACTGTCCCACGGCTCGGCCCTCCGCAAACCTCGACCCACGGACCCAGCGCCCCACGGAC
>NW_008689449.1:0-1372 GCF_000695815.1 Acanthisitta chloris
CCCCACCGCTTCCTTCCGTTTCGAGCATCCGCTGCGCCCACTTACCGGCCCTGCTTGGTGATGATCATCTCCGTCTGGTGCCGGTGAAATTTCAGCCAGAGTGGCCTGTTGCACAGGTAGACCTGAGCCTTGCCGGGAACTAGCCCCGGCTGGGTGGAGGAGAACTGGTAGAAAGGTGCCCCTTGGTAGGAATGGCCATACTGCTGAGGGTACGGGTAGCCCGCCGTGGGGTAGCCTTGCGGAGAAGAGTTGCTCAGGAGGCTGTTATAAGCTCCGTTGGTGATCACAGGATGGTGAGCCATGTAGCGGCTGGGGCTGGCGATGGAGAAGGCTGGGTGAGCAGGTCCATGCTGGCTGGGATAAGGGAACATGGTACTAGGAGCAGAGGCAGCAGACTGGGGCTGGCTGGACTGAGAGAGCAGATAGCGATCTGCAGCAGATCCATCGAAACTGTGACGAAGCTCAGAGACCCCGTCCAAGACGGGAGAGAGTTTATTTCTCTGGACGTCCCCTGGTGTGTCCTTGGAGTCAGGAAAATTGTCTGTATCTGACTGATTCGTCATCCCCCTGGTAATTTTTTTCAAAGGTGAACTTCTCTCCAGGTTGTCAGTGGTCGAGATAATGGGATGATCATGCAAGGCAAGCTCAGATCCGCCTGCATGTGGGTAACTGCTGCTCACATTGAGAAATTTCTTGGAGAGCATGATAGAGGGAGAAAGACAATGCTCCAGCTGCATAGCTCTAGCACCACAGTAATAACCCTTCAGTCCCTGGATCTGAAAGGGTTCCTTAGTATCAGAAGCTAGACATCCTGGGACCCTCACTAGGCAGAAAGCACTTCATCCACCAAATGCTTCCCAAACGTTTGATTTACTTTTTTTTTTTTTCCTCCCTTCCCTGGGAGAAGAGATTGGCCAATTGACACTATGCAGCAATCAGGAAAGACTCACTTTTGATCTTGCTGCTTGTGGAGAGGATGAAACGGCTTCTGCCATTGGTTAACCGCTGACAGTAATTTAATTAGATAGACATTAATTAGGATAATCACCTGGCTCCTGGTCGCGACGATCATGGCAAATTGAAGGAGATGATTTTATTGTGAGATAGAAGGAAGGGGAAGGGGGCAGGGAAGAGTGTGTTTGCTCTGAGAGCTCATTATTATGTGACCTTTCCAGCTTTTTTTTTTTTTTTTGACTACGGATGAAAAAATGAATCCAAACCCTGCTAATCCCCAAATATTGCGCGTGTCCCCCGCTTTTGTGCGTCAGGGAGGAGAGCGGGCGCTGGGGGCTCCGGGGACCGGCTGAGAGGGGCGCGCGGTGGGGCGACCACTGCCCTCAGCTCACCCCCGCGCTTCGTCCCCGGCGGGCGC
>NW_008689450.1:0-405 GCF_000695815.1 Acanthisitta chloris
CCCCAGACCCCCCATGGGACCCCCAACCATCCCATGGACCCCCCAAACATCCCCATCCCCCCCGTGTCCCCCCAAATGGCCTCCAAGCCCCCCAAACATGCCCCGTGCCCCCAGATCGCCGTGCAGAACCCTCTGGTGTCCGAGCGGCTGGAGCTGTCCGAGCTCTACAAGGAATACGCAGAGGATGATCACGTGTACCAGGAGAAGATCAAGGTGGGACTGGGAGGCACTGGGACACCAGTGTGGCACTGGGAGATACTGGGGGGGACCAGTGTGGGCCTAGGGACAGCACCAGTGCGTTACTGGGAGGATGTGGGACATGGGAACCGAACTGGGCACAGCCCCAGTGCGTTACTGGGAGGATGTGGGACACAGCCCCTGGACTGGGCACAGCCCCAGTGCGTT
>NW_008689451.1:0-1499 GCF_000695815.1 Acanthisitta chloris
GTCACTCATCCATGGTCACTCAACTGGAATCACTCATCCAACTGGATGCCACACCAGTCCTGGAGAATCCCCATCCTCCTCCAGGAGCTCCATCCCACCCTTTCCCCCCATTCCCAAAACATCCTCTGCATCCCCATCCACCCCAGTCCTGCTGTCCCCACCCCCTCAGCCAATCCCCCTCTGCCATCTGTGCCCCTGACCAATCCCAGGCTGCCACCTCACTCTGCCTCCAGCCAATCAGACGCTGCCACCTCATTCTGCTCCCAGCCAATCCCACGCTGCCACCTCGCTCTGCTTCCAGCCAATCCCGTGCTCCCAGCCACGTTCCCAGCCAATCCCGTGCTGCCTCCCCCTCCCCAGGGCTATATAAACCCCCAAGAGCTGATTTGGGGCATAAATTTTTTTTTTCTTGGCTTAAAATGGAGTTTTTGGGCATAAAACCAGGGGGTTTTTTTGCATAAAACTGGAGGGTTTTGGTAAAATAATGGGGGGTTTGGTATAAAAACTGGGGGGGAGTTTTTTTTTTGTATAAAATTCGGGGTTTTTGGTAAAAAAATGGGGGGTTGGTATAAAAACTGGTTTTTTTGGTATAAAATGGGGGGTTTGGTATAAAAATTAGGATTTTTTTGGCTAGTGACGCCACCCCAGAGCACCCAAAGCTGCCCCAGGTGTAGGACAAATGGGTCTTTGCACCCTATGAGGTCTTTCTCCCCTCTCCCCTGCCTGATCCATCCCCAATGCCCCCTGAGCTCGTTAGGGCCTGATGCTAATTGCCTTCCTGAGCCAATACAGGCACAGGAGCTCTCATTAACCCCTTGCCTGGTACCAGGACTCTGCCAATACACCGGATGAAGCTTATAATTAAAGCAAAAGCTCATTTGCATGTGAGCTGCAGGTAATGAGCTCTTCAGGAGCTTCAGTCAGCATCCCATTTCCTCCCCTCTCCTGTTTCTTTCTCCTCAGCTCTCCCCAGTTCCTTCCCTTTTTTATTTATGGCCTTTTATTGCAACCCATATTTGCATGGAAACTGTTTCCTGCTGTTCCCTTCCCACTCCAAGTCATCCTCCTCGGGTTGTGACATTCCTGTTGCCACGGCAACGCGCTGAGATGCCACAGAGGACCTTCAGGTGGGGAGCCAGGCAGATGGAGCTGGTGAGAAACAAAGAGCAGAGGGGAGAAAACACCCAGTTTAGTGCAAGATACTGGTCCAGAGCTGGGGGGACACACTGGGAGAGGCTGAGTTTGAGGGTTTGTTCACCTGGGTGGAATGAGATGCTTAGGAGTGTAGGGAGAAAATCATCTCATCCTTTCTGCCCTTGAGAAACCTCCTCCTCATACACCCCCCCAAGCTTTTTTTCTTTTTTTTAAGGAGAGCTGAGCACTTCTAGGGCACCTTCAGCCCCATGGTTTGTCCTCATACAGCTCAGGGGTGAAATTGGGCAGATCTGGAGGAAAAAGGGTGTGGAAAGGTGGAGGGAATGAGGCAAAAGAGCAGGGAG
>NW_008689452.1:0-574 GCF_000695815.1 Acanthisitta chloris
ATGTGAGTGGGGGGCATGGGAGGCATGGATGTGTCTAGAGTGAGTGGGGGGCACGGGGGCATGGAGAAATGGGGCATGGGAGGGCAATGGGGGGCTGGATGTGCTAAGTGTGAGTGGGGGGCACAGGGGGGTGCCCATGGCTAGTGGGGCTGGAGGGCACAGGGGGCACAGGGACCCCAGGGTGAGGGTCCCACAGCAAGAGGAAGAGCCCACGGCTCTCCCACCCGGAGTCTGTGCCCCCTGGGGCTGTGCATGAGGGGGTGAGACCTCGTGTCTCACCTGGGACATGTGTGTGTCACACAGGACATGTATGTCCCAGGTATGGGCTGTGTGTCACACGTGTGTCTCACATGGGATACGTGTGTGTCTCACATGGGACACATGTGTGTCTCACGTGGGACATGTATGTCCCAGGTATGGGCTGTGTGTCACACGTGTGTCTCACATGGGATACGTGTGTGTCTCACATGGGACACATGTGTGTCTCACGTGGGACATGTATGTCCCAGGTATGGGCTGTGTGTCACACGTGTGTCTCACATGGGATACGTGTGTGTCTCACATGGGACACATG
>NW_008689453.1:0-286 GCF_000695815.1 Acanthisitta chloris
CTGGGCCCTTCCAGCTCTTGGCGAGCCGTGCTGCTCCTTTGGGTGCCCCTCCTGTGCCACGGTTTGTGCACACTTTGGGGTGTGATCCCTTGAGAGGTGAAAAATCACTGCTGAGCTGGCTCCCGACATGGCCCCGGGGCCCCTTAGGAGGGAACATACAAGTCATTCTTTACATCTGTAAAGAACCACCTGTACGGTTTTCAGTGCTTCCAAAGGCCCCACATGCTCCATTGAGTGTTTCCCTCCTCCCTAAGGTTCCCTGCTGCGATTGGCATTGGCTTTTTTT
>NW_008689453.1:315-4166 GCF_000695815.1 Acanthisitta chloris
CTGGTAGAGGAGTGAAATTTGCATCCCCACCCTTTAAACATTTAAATAGCTGAGATATTTGCAAGTTTCTTTCCTTGGCTAGAACCTCCTCCCAGTGAGAAATTGGCTGTGGTCTTGGTTGTCGTGATCACTGTGTTGAGCTTGAGAACATGACATTATTGTTATGTGTCTCGGCGACTCCTTCGTTTTTGGCTTGAGGAAGTTTTGATACGGTGGAGAACTTAACAGCGGTGATGCTTTGCATCCTTAAGTAGTAAATATTTAGAGGCAAAGTTAGAGCACTTTTCCATCACTCTCCAGTGGTGACAGAGCAAGGGGCAATGGACACAAAGTGAAAACACGGGAAGTTCCCTCTGAATATGAGGAAAAGCTCCTTTACTTTCAGGTTGACAGAGCACTGGGACAGGCTGCATAGAGAGGTTGTGGGCACTCCTTCTCTGGAGATATTCCAAACCTGCCTGGAGGTGATCCTCTGCAACCTGCTCCAGGTGTACCTGTTTTAGCAGGGGTGGTGGACTAGGTGATCTCCAAAGGTCCCTTCCAACCCCAACCATTCCATGATTCTGTGAGCTAGTTGAGAATGTTTCTGCTCTTGGCAGGGGGTTGGACTAGAGCATCTTTAAAGATCCCTCCCAACCCATCCTGTGATTCTGTGCACTGCTTTGGGGAATAACTGACTGGAGCTCTGTGCATTGGTATATACTAAATGATGTTGTGTTTAGCCTTAGAAGTCAAAGGGTGATGAATCTGTCAAAAGTGAGGTTCTGTTCTGAACATGTTTTTGTTTCTCCAAACAGTTCTTAAACTGACCTGCTTGATATATAGGCTTAAAGATATCAAACCGGAGAGAAATTGCACCCAGTTCATGATAGTCAACTATTCTGCTTAAGGTCCTCTATACCAGACTGTGACTTTCCTAGGCCGAGAACTGGATGACATTTAAAAACCACTATGAATACAACTTGTCCTGTGGAGGTTGTTTACTTTTTACAGCTTCCATGGAGAGTCAGCCCCTGCTAAAGTAGTTTTAATAATGTGATAACCTAAATAGGCCTCTGTCAAGTTCCAGGACCTGAAAGGATGCATTCAGGGAGATCAAGTTCTTCTAAGTTTTGCTTGTGTACATTTTTGTGTGTAGGATTAATGATCACTGTAGCATTATACCCCTAGCACTGTTTGTGAAATGTTTACTTTTAAGGGTGTTTCATAAGTTATTAAGTCAAACAGTACATCAAAACCTGGTTTGGGAAAGACATTGCATTTCCACAACAGGTGCAAGAAGTGAACATTTCAAATAGTAAATGTTTTTTGAAAAAGCTTCAGTTTCTGGGAATGACATTATCCAAGTAAAGCAGATTGTTTGTTTGTTAAAAGAAAAAAAGGGGGGGGACCACAGGAGGAGAGTGGAGCCTGCAGAGTAAATAGTATTTAGAGACATCAAAATCAATAGTCCCATTGTGTGTGGTACAGATTTGTCATAATGTCTTCAGTCTTAAGGCCATGACTTAGCGTCCTCTGCAGAGAATTTTCTAAGTGATATAATCTGCCTCATAAATAACAACTGATTCTGTAGCAGCAACATACTGAACTTGAACAAGAAACTGCCATTCTTTCCTTAAAAAAGGAATGTGATTATATGAAAATGGCCAAATAGCTTGAAATTCTTCTAGTTCAAACTTGGGTAGATTTGTAGTGGTTGTGAGCTCTGCATCTTGGTTCCATATTCAGCTGATACTTATCATCTTAGAGTTTCAGCTTACTCCTCCGGGGCTCTTTTATCCTTATTTGTACTTCAAGTGTCTGAGAGCTTGGTAGGTCAGAGATATTTCAAGGTGGAGGACTTTTATTAACAATTTTCAGATTTGTGTGTGTGTGTAAGTTCAGTAAGCAATGATACATAGCTGTGGGTTACTTTAATAGCAAAAAAAAAAACCCAAGTAAAAATGGTAATCCATTAAAATTCATCAGTCTTAGAACCTAAAGAAAAGTAAGTTAACAACTGCAAAATACACAGGAAAAATTCAAATTTTTGTTTAGTATTACTGAAGTATTTGGTGTTTATCTCGCTTCAGTGTGAGTGAAATTGAGCAATCAGATTCATTAGGTCAGTTCTGCTTTGTAGTTCTCTTCATACTAGAATCACCTCTATTACTTTTATTGCAGCATTTTCTGGTAACTACAAAGTGTGGATCTGTGTACTGTTGTGCATGAGACAGTTAATCTTGATACTGAGTGGTAGTCCTAGTATGTATGAAATTTAGGAGGGAGACTGTGATAGGGTATTAGGTTTACTGTTCTGAGATGTGACAAGAGACTTTTGTGTGTCTTGTTCTCCCTTTTGTCAACCTCATTGTTTTTAGATGCCAATGCAACTCCTCCCCATTAAATTTTAAGTGCCTTGGTTAGTTTTGACTGCACAGTGATACCTTGTTTCTAACTGGGAATTGGGGATGAGTTTGTGGCTTAAACAAAGTAACTAATAAAGCCTGTCTGTGCATAGTAAAATCTGCTTGTCCTAAGGTTTATTCTTGCAGTTTCTAAATAAATGTTGAACTTCTTCCACCCTCCAATTTCTTCCGAGGTACTGCAGTGTGTGTGTGTGAGTTCTTCAGATGGGTGGAATTATCTGAGTTTCTGTTGAATTTCTGGTTACTCGTAGTTTAGAAGGAGTAGGTGTAAATTTTCTTATTTCTTCTGGAGTAAGTTCTATTTCACTTTATTATGTGAATAAATTAACTTCAGAAGGCAGAGTTGCACTTTTTTTTAATGTTGACTTGTATGAGTTATTTTTGCCCAGTAATTCAAAACTGAATTGGAAAGTAAACAAAACAATTGGAAAATAAAAGCAGCCCTCTGTGCTCAGCTTTTGTTGGCTCTAGAACAGTGAACTCAGTTTAAATGGCAGAGGTTCCTGTTGGCTCACATCCAGGGTGGTGCTTGGTGCGAAGTTGGTGAGTCAGGTGGCAGTTCTGAGTCACTCCTGAGCTAATGTAATAGATTTCTTGTGCGATTCTGGTTTGTCACAGGCTTAGGTTAGGTCTGCAGTGGAACTGTGTAGCCTCAGCATTAGAGGGAAGAGGTGCCCAGTCGGTTCCTGTGCCCTGCCATACTGACACATTAGCATGACAGAGCGCAGAGACACACATCACAGGCTCGAGGGAGATGGTGGGAGTGTGAGCTCTAAGAACATTTGGCAGGTGGGAAGTGTTCTGATCTCCAGCTCTCCCACCGCATCGCTGCACGATGGGATTTGCAGCTTTGTCTCTGGATGTTCTGGTGACAGCAGTCCTGGATATTCCGTGGCTCCTGTGGTGCAGGGTTCAGGTTACCCCATGCTTGCACTGAAACAGCTCTGTAGTTGTGATGAAACTTGAGGCTAAGTGTTGCTTTTGAGCTGCTTGTGAGCTGCATGAGACTAAGGCTCTTCAGGCTCTCCAGTGTTGTGTAGAAGCAACTTATACAAGAAATGTCATATTTTTATTGGTGTAGTTGTACCTCTGCTTTGATAATCAAACCACTAAAGGCCCCAAGCAAGTATCTCACTACCATGTGATAACAGAATTGGCAAAAGTTGCGGTCACTGAAATAGTTTGTGAGTCCTGGCTGTGGAAATGAGAGAATTATGCAACTTGGTAACTTCGTTTCTGAATCTTAGTAGACAAGTGTATGTTGTGCTTTGTGTTCTCTGTGAAATTTCTAGGGAAGTTCTGCAAAGAAGACCCTATGGTTTTGGGGTTTTTGTTTTTTTTTTCCAAAAGGAAATGAGGAATATTAAGAAACCCTGTTAGAACAATGTTTAGCTTGGCAGAAACAGGAAGGTATTAGCTTGGCCACGTGGCCAAGTTCAAAAG
>NW_008689454.1:0-6885 GCF_000695815.1 Acanthisitta chloris
TCTATGATTCTGTGATTCTATGACTGTGGCTCACAGGTGAAGGGAAGGGATTATTATTGGTATTACTTAACACCCTTGAGGTCACATCTGGAATACTGTCCCACATTTGGGTACCTTTATACCAGGGCATTGCTGGGAGTTGACACCAAAGAACTGAGCTATATGAGGACTGGAGTATAAGGGGCGAAAAATCTACTTCCTTAAAGGACTTAGAAATTTTGACTGGATGAGACTCAAAGCAACCTGATCTAACTTCAATATTATAATTGCTTGAGTAAAGAGTTGCAGTAGAATCTCCAGACGTCATCCTAGAATGGTTTGGGTTGGAAGTGACTTTAAGGATCATCTAGTTCCACCTCCCCTGCCAAAGGCAGGGACACCTTCCGCTAGCCCAGGTTGTTCCAAGCCCCATTCAACCTGTCCTTGACCAGTTCCAGGGATGTGGCAGCCGCAGATTCTCTGGGCAACCTGTGCCAGTGCCTCACCACCCTCACAGTAAGGAATTTCTTCCTAATATCTACTCTCAACCTGCCCTCTGTCGCTTTAAAGCCATTCCTCTTTGTCCTATCACTTCAGCTTCATTGTCCCATCCAACCTAATTTTTCTAAGGCTTCATACTTTTCCCTGCCCAATTATTCCTTAAAGAATGCAGTTCTTTCATGACACTGAAAGTGAAATTGCCTTCTTCAGTGATGGGAGGAAGCGAATGAGATCAAGGAAACACCAAGTAGCTGAGATCATGCTCTGATCTGTGGTTTCAACATACTCCTCCTTGTTTTTGTGTAAGTAGTGTGGTGGTTGTGAAAGTCTGTTTCTTATCCGTGGTCTTTCAGCTTCATTCTTACAGGAACACAGTCAGTAAATGGGGATCAAATAAAATCCCTGACTTGGGGAGTCTTGCAGAGTTGCAGGAAAGAGAAGGCATTAGTGTTTGTAAGAAGCTATGGATGTTGCAAGGAGGTTTGGAAGTAAAAAGCAACAGAAGTGGAACGTTCCAAAATGAAGAAGTAACAGTAGGAGCAGAGAATGTAAAATGTTCAAAGAACATCAGAAACAAGTGAATATTGTTCTGTTGCTGCCTAGTCACTATCCCTGCACTGAAGGGGTAAGAAAGTGTGACTTTGGCTGAGGCTTTGATATGAGCTGACTTGAATGCTGGCAACAGAGTCACTGGGTCAGCGACAGCGCTGACAGTGCTGTTCTGTGAGGAAAAAATGGTGTTTAATGCCTCTGGTGTAGTTCAAGACATCAAGGACCTGCATTTTAGGAGCTCTTACACTGTGAGGCTATGAAATCTCTGGCTGTCATCCAGCACTTTGTAGCACAGAGATGCCTTCAGTGTAAGTCAGGGATTGCCCTGTCAAAGCAGCTCTGTATGAAAACCTCTGCAGGGCAAATCTGCCAAGTCAAGATTGCTACTGTTTGAGTAGGTCTGTGTTTTTCTTGCATAACAGCCTCGGGGCTGAGCCTTAATTCTTAATTTCCTTCTGAGATGTTTAGCTGCATGTTAGTTTGAGAGTGATCATGTTGGATTTATCTGTGTTTCCAGTTTCTTCACTGCCTTCGTCAGCTGCCAACTAGATGATCTGTAAGGCCCCTAAAATTCTATGATTCTGTGAACTAAGGAAAACAACACTTGTTTAGCATGGCAGGATGTGGCACTCAGTGCCCCAATTTGTGACATGCTTTTCGAAGTTATTACTGTCTTCTAAATACCTCAGTGGATACTTATCTGAACTTTTATCTTTCCCGTTGTTATTTCTAATTTAGGCTCTGTATGTTCCTTAAAAGAGTATTTTTTCACTTCTTTATTTCTAGTGAGGTAGTTCCTTCCAAGTATCCTGTTATAAATACGGTGGAGTTTATGGAGTTTAAGATACAGTAATATACCATGAAATATTCCTTCTCATTTTTCTATGATGTTCAAATCTGAAGAAAACTACTGGTGGACTGTCCTACCAGGAGCTGAGACTTCTGTTTCACAACTTGGACGGTGGAAGATTGTCTGCAGTGAGGCAATAGAGCTTTGTTGTAGCTATTTTAGAAATTAGGGAAGTGATGAATGAGGGCAGCATTGGTTCTCCAGGAGCATCTTGTACCATGTGTGAAGGTGAAGGCAGCATGTGTGCTTCATCTCATCAGACTCTGAAGCTGTTAGCAAAAGAAAATGAAACAGCTTTTCAGCCATTGTGGGGTTTGCCTTTCCTGTTTCCAAATATCTATTGGCTAAACAAAGCTCTTACTTGCTGTTTTGACCTTGCAGGAAGAATTAAAATGTCAGTGATGTGATTGAAAATGCAGCTACTTGCCTGTACTTTATGGTCAAGAATACAAAAAGTGCTCCCAAGTACAAGGAAATCTCTCCAATCACTCCTCCCCAGGTTTTTCATAGCAAGGCATCGAGGGCTGTCACTGCAGTTGCACTTCACAAAGCTGCCTGCTGAAAATGTTGTGCTTTCATACATGCTCTTGGGGTGCCTGTGCCACTTAGTCATCAGTGTATGGAGAAATCTTCATGGCTTCATCTTTTTCGGTGTCTTGAAGTTGTGTTTATTGTAACAGTGATTGTAGTTTTTAATTGTACTTTCTTCATTGCCTTAAGTTAAAAGTTGCCTTGTGAAAGCCTTGGCAGTTACTTTTCCTTTCTTTTTTCCCATAGAGGTTATTGTGAGTTAAAATGTAGCTTTTCCTGAAGGAGAACAAAGACTTATCTAGGGAGTTCAGCTGTTTTTCTTTGTTTTAATTTATTTGTTGCCTGGTTTCTCTTGCTGCCAGTGTTTATTTTAAGTATGGCTTAAGTATATCCTGACACTTCAAAGGAGGAAATATCGTATTTCCTATTTGTTATTATGTTAAAGGCATAACATTGATAGGGTGCATTGTGAATGATGAGAAATGATTCCTTTGCCTACTGAAAACACCCAGAGTGTTCTCCTTGCATTTACACACATAAAACAAAAATTTGCAGGGAAAAATTAAGTATTTGGGAAGAAGAACAAATGTGTTCTAAACCCACAATTTTAGGGGTAGAGAGAAAATAGGGCTAAAAATTATTTAAAAAAACCCTCTCAGGATGAGTATCAACTTCATGGTTGTTTGTTGTGTTTGGTTTTTTTTTAATAGGGCACTCAGAAAAAACCCAAAAGTCTTCCACCTCTTGATCCAGAAGTTCTTTCAGTATTTGTGCCTCCATTTATCAGCAGAGATGACACTCAGATGATTAATGCTGGTACTAACTTGAACAAGAGTAAACGCCGATCGTTCCGAAAGAAAAAAGAGAGACCCAAGATTGAAAATATCAAGAGTGTTAATGGGGAGCAGAAGGCACCTGACATAGAAGATGTTACAGTTCCAAAGGACATTGATCTTGCTGCTATCCCACAGCTCTGCTTCCCAGGTATGGTACAGTCCACACTTCTTGCTGAGAACTGCTTTAATGTCTGTATTTGTTGACCTGCAGTACAACCAACTTTCATTTTTTAGCCCTTATTGGTAAATTTTGCTGTGAGTGACCTGCACACACACACACACACACAACACACACTTTTAAAATTCTCTTTGAACATTCTCTTGCTTTTCATTTGGTATTTAAATACACCTGAAGTAGTGAATGTTTCCACCAGGTTTAATTGCAGAAATCTTAGTATGCAGGTCACTATTATGGACCTTATTAATATCCTGAAAGAAAAAAAAGTGAACAAATGCCATCTATTGTATTTTGTCACTTAAAATGCAGAATAATTCTGGTTTTGCTCCTTCAGTAATGTGCAGCTTAGAGCCCTTTAATAACCATTAGGTTAACTGGGCTATATGTGCATTTTAATCCCTTAAAATGAAACATTTCTCTTGAAATCAAGTGGCAATGTGCAGTATTTGTCATGAATCACTTTTCACACAGCTATAGGTAAATGTGTAATTAAAAAAGGGTTTCTGCCTTCATTTCAGGGGGACTTTACATAACTTCTGAATCAAAAGAGGACCACATTCATTTCCTGGTCTTCACTGATGTCTGTGGGAACAGAACATATGGTGTTGTTGCACAGTACCACCAGCCTCTGCAAGTATGTTACTGAACTCATGCTTCTGTTGAAACATATTAAAGGATATAAAATCATAGAAACATAGAATCAACTGGATTGGAAAAGACCTCCAAGATCATCAAGTCCAGCCCTAGTGTGGTTACTAGACCATGGCACTAAGTGCCACCTCTAGTCTCACCGTGAAAACCTCCAGGGATGGTGAATCCACCACCTCCCTGGGCAGCACATTCCAATGTCTGATCACTCTCTCTGTAAAAAGTCTCTTCCTAATATCCGACCTAACCCTCCCCTGGCAGAGCTTGAGTCTGTGCCCTCTTGTCCTGCTGCTGGTTGCCTGGGAGAAGAGACCAACCCCCACCTGACTCCAACCTCCTGTCAGGGAGTTGCAGAGGGTGAGAAGGTCTCCCCTGAGCCTCCTCTTCTCCAGGCTCAACACCCCCAGCTCCCTCAGCCTCTCCTCATGGCACTTGTGCTCGACTCTTTTCATTTAAGAGACTTTATCCCTTGGATGTTTTTGGTGAAGATTGTACCCCGGGTTCATTCTAACATTTTGCACTGAAATATATGTTTAAGTCTTGTAGGCTGATATTTTTCTGAAGACCTTGAGGGAGACAGGCATCCAAATCCCTTTGAAATTTAGAGGGAATTGGGTATCATGTTTCTAAAGTTCTTGAGAGAATGTCAGCCATAAATTCGTGGTTAACATACCCCCATTGATGTGTAGTTTTCTTGCAGGATGGCTGTAACCTCTCCAATGGGCAGAGCCACTGGGAATCTGCACAGACTGGGAAGATGCCTGTCTGTTTTGTACCCTTTGCTGTCTGTGTTATATCCAGATATCCGTATTTTAATGCCCTGAAGGATTGTCTCTCTTGGTAAGATTTGCTGTCCTGTGTGTTTCTGCTGGAATTGACTGTGCAGGTATTAATACATTGAATTTGCATGATGTGGTCAGGAGAGCTGTGTAATGCTGAAGCAGAGGTTAGCTTTGTGTTATGGGTGTGTGAGATGTGTGGGGCAGAAGAAACACTGTGTGAATATTACCCAGACAGTAAATGCAAGTTCTGAATAACAAGGAAATTAATTATGATGATGTCTTCATTTTCTTTGAGGTTTTTGATAAGCCTAGAAGATATTAGTTTGCAGGTAACAGATTTCTCACAGGTTTTTGTTTATTTTAGGTGATGCTTAATTTTGCCACACTGGTGGGAATCACTTTCAAAGCAAAAAGAGCTTTTTATAATGTACCAAATAAATGTCATATGAATATGATTATCTGTGTTAATAGGCTGTTAATGACACTTGAAGTACAGTGGTTACTTGGCTGTCGCAGAACTAGTAGAGAAAGTCTTAGGACACAGAGTACTTTGCTGGTTAGAAACACTCAAATACTCTGCTGAGCAGATGAGCAAGCAAAGTCTGTGCTTGCCAAGTACCAACTGAGGTGCATCCCTAGCCCCTAACCTGGCTCCATGTCAGGATGAGACCTGAGCACTCATTTCCCCACTCCACACACCTCTTCCCCATGCTGTGGATTTGGATCTGCAGGGAGCACTGGCTGCCTTTCCCTCGTTCAGATGAAGAGAGCCCTGGAGGAACAGAGCAGTGCCTTCCTTTGGGCAGTTCAGATGTTGCCTCCAGAAAAAGCTGTGAGATCAGAAGTGGGGAGTGAACACTCCACTGGTGCTGTTCGTGCTACCTCTGCTCTGTCACTTTCAAAGCATTAGTAAAGGGGTTTAGTGTAGAAAAGGGACTTCAGCCATTGGAAACTTGGTGTGCACAGGTCAGTACAAAATGACATGTTCAGTGAAATAAAAAGGAAGTGTTTGTTTTCCTTTCTCCTTTCCTGCCCAGATCACTTTTTCCGCTCCTTATATTTAAGTCAGTTACATCAGCCCTTGGTATCGCAGGAGCTGATTCATTGCTGCCTCTTTAGAGTCTCAGATCTCAAGTGAGTGCTAATCTGCACATGGAACTCCTCCAGCTGCATACCTGAGCTGTGGCCACTGTTTCTGTCCAGCCTTAATAATGGCTTTCCTGCTGCTTTTGTACTGAGCTCAGCCTGTGTGAGGCCTCACCTCACAGCAGCTTTCCATGGGGTGGGGGATAGCATGGATTCAGCTTATGTCAGTGTTCATAAGTGGTTTATGTAGTGTATTCATGAGTGAGACATCTCTGAGCTGGGAGAAGTAGTCAGCTGGCAAATGAATTTCTAAAGATCCCACTAAGGGAGAAGCAGGAAAATGTTCATGACAACCATGAAAAATTCCAGAGGTTACAAAAATGTTCCTAGATCTCATATTTTTTTAGAGCAGAAGGAACTAGGTAGAGTTAACCATTAAGAGGTGCAAGCTTCTGCCTCTTGGTGGGTATTTCAAACACTATAATTAAGCATCTCTGTCGTGATCACATATAGTGGAATTTTTCACCTATTTAAAGCATCAGCATCCAAGCTGATTACTGTGTATGGCTCTTCCATTTAAGCTGAGTCTGTTCTGGTTTCTGAGGGGAGTTCAGGTTGATCAGTACCCAACTATCGAAGCTTTAAGCGGTTTTTAAGTACGTGAATAATTCAGGGGAATTCAACAGGACAATAACCTTCCATGTTAGTCCTGTGTGTTGTCCTGGTCTTTTAACAGGAAAATTTGTTACACAGCTTCACAGCTCTTTTCCTTTTTTACTGCTGCATCTGGATGTAAGGTATTAACTGGCAGGAGAAGGGGAGTGCAAATGACAAAGCTGAGTTTGGTGTTGGTGTTTCCTACTGTACTGGAAACTCAACTGATTAAATTCCCCTTAAATTTTCTTCTGGATTATTTTTAAATCTCTTTATATATATATGTGT
>NW_008689455.1:0-5273 GCF_000695815.1 Acanthisitta chloris
CAGCCCCATAAATTCTCTTCTGGACACCAGAATCAAATTTGATAGATGTCCAAACTTTTTTTTTGTAGAGTTTTTAAGCTTTCCTCACTTTGTCCAGATTAAAACCATTTTAATTAATGCAACTCGAGAGTAGAATTATAATGACCTATATAATTCTTAGTGGATGAAAGGTTTTGTAATAGCTTTTTTGTTATTAATTTATTATTATTAACATGCCTAGAGATTATTTTACTGGTGTACATTTCATCTCATCTGATGAGAAAAATGACACAGTCTCAGAAAAAATTGCCTTACATATTCATAAAATGAACCTGGGAATCTACTTTCTTTCTTAACAAGGGATTATTTAGCTTGCAAATAACTCTCTGGTCTTGAATACTGTACAGGAAGCAGAGGTCAGTTGTAATTTCTGATTAATTTTGTGTTCTTGACTGGAGTTCAATTTAAACAATGAAATGAATGCTTTGGTAATTAAACTTTTGCCTTCATTGAAGTGAGAGAAAAGCACTAAGACCAGGATACAGCACTCCACATCCATGAAAAAAGTGCTGGTAGCCTGGGACCTATTTTACAAGCTTCATAGAATACATTTGTATCCAGGTAATGTCCCATCACTCCTACAGCAAAGTGCAAGGAGACCTTATTTATGTAAGTGAAATGCCCATCTCTCTTAATTACTTACATGTAGGTAGAAAAACTTTCCTTAATTTTCAAAAGTGGAATGCCAATTAGGAAAACAAGATCAGACATACCTTTTTTCCCTAGTATTGACCTGTTTCAAACACTTCACCTATTTTCTTTGAGGAGATGTACAACATCCTGAACAGCCTTTTTTTTTGCCCTACTGTTTGACACATGTTTTTATCTCTTCTTTCTGTTAGTCTTTTACAATTCTGTCCATAGCTGAAGTGAAATGCAATACTTGGACAATTATATTAAGGGCCCAGTTAGAGTCTTTGGCATGCTTCTAGCCTAATTTTAAGATCCATGCCTTTTTGGTGTCTCTTTGTTTTCTTTGTAGCAGCACCAGGATATGTGTGTGTGCTCTGTACTTTCAATGCTTTCTTTTTCAAGAATGGCATACAGATGCCAGTGGAAATGGTTTCCATGTCTGGTACTCTGTTATTTCTCCTCATCTGTTTCTGTGATCAGCAGATGGAGATTAGGTAATTCTGTAGCTCTGTGAGTCGTAAAGAAGTTGGTATAAATATCACTGTCTCAAATATTATGCTGAGCTTGCTCCATTTGAACTTCTGTCTCACTACAGCTTTGCTCAGGGTTGGTAGCATATGTCGTGTATATTTGGTTGGTTATTGTCTCCATCCTAATCAATATACAAATTCACATCTGTTGAACTGGTCTTCTAAATTGTACTCATGTTTAGATGAGAACTTACTTCCATCTCAGGAAATGCACACTACAATTCACAGTAAAACCTACCTTTTTCCTTCCTTCTTCTCTTTGAGGAGCAAGCCAATGGGAAATACCATTATCCCTAACATCTGGTTATTGCCTGTGAGAACTGCTAAGATAGTTCTCACTTCCAAATTGTTCTTTCTGCCTCTTTGCAGCATTAGGCAAACCTCTGCATCATTTGAAAGCAGGACATACTCTGCTTTCAGCTACAAACCCAGATCTTTAGAAAAAATCACATAAACCATATTAACAGCAAAAATTAAAGAGATAACATAGGCAAATACTTTGACGAACTTTTCAAGACTTCTGAAGTAATCTCAGTCAGGACCTACCTCAGTGTGTCAATTAGAAATGTTAACAACATGTGATTCAGACTTTAACAGAAATGACAGCTCAGACCCTGGAGAAAACATCTCACATTGCTCATTGAACCATAGGAAAAATTTGAAAAACCTGCTGGAACATCTAGGACCCTCTTATTGAGAGCAATGCCCACTGTAGCCTGCAGAGCAGTGTCTCAGTGTTCCAGTTTCCAACAGCCTTTATGAGGTCCTTGTCCTTTGTCCACCAAATGTCCCAGGCTCACAGTACATTCCCACTAGATCCTCTCATTCCCTCCCTCCCCACTATTGCCATTGGGCTGGTTTGTGTTCTAGATCTCCTTTTACCCCATGACACATGTTTAGCCCAGGTTAGCTCTCAGATACACTTCACATTGCAGCCCAGTAACAGTTTATAGTAGCAGAACTGGGGGAGACAGCAAGCAAACCAAAAGAGGGAAAGGCACCAAGGAGAAGGAGAAATTCATAATCTACTTTTGCTACTGGAATGAAAAAAAAAAAAAAGCAGTTTTGGCTAGAATCAATTCCTTCAGTTCTAGTAAAAATTGTGGTACACTCTAAAAGGACCACATTATATCCAAGCTTCAAAGTGAATTTAGACAAAAACAAGGTGTCAATGGACCCTGTAAACAGAATTGCTCTCTGTCTGATAATTTCTACATAAATCAGCATGTTTGTGGTTATTGAAGTTTCCTTTTTTAAAAGTGAGGTAGAAGTGAGAACAGAATCTCTTCACTTTAAAACACAGAAAAATAGTTCACCTCATTTTAAATAATCACAACTTGCAGACTCAGAGAGTGTGAAGGGAGCAGTCTGGGAACATGGATCATTTGGACTGGAAAGGCAATTTGGTGTAAGAAGGTGTCAACAGAAAACAAACAAAAACTTAATTCTTACCTGATTCAAGGAACGGAGAAAAAAACAACAATCTGCGATAACAGAAATAAAACCTTCTCAACACAGATGGAGATGTGTTTGTATAGACCAGACTGTAATAATGTAAGCAGTTAAGTTTAAAAATTCAACATGAGAAAACTGTTATGACAATAAATCTTTTATTACTTAATTAAGAGGAAACCTGATAGCATCATTATTTTGATTTTCTTGCATTGGAAAAAATAAAAGAATGCACTAATCACTGGTAAATGAAAAAAAAAGAAATAAAAATTTCAGTGCAATGACAATGTTTTCTTCTAAAGCAAAAGGGTATTTAGATAACTGTTTATTTTTTTTATGTTATGCTTAATGTAATTCATCATTTTTAATACATGAAGTGAGCAATAAATAACCATAGCACAGTAATTGGAAAACCAGACATCAATTCTCATGCAAGACAGATTTTGTCAGAAAAGAAGGTCTTTTTTGAAAATTGAGAGCTTTCTATGAATAATAATGGCAGTGGTTTTCCCTTTTTCACCATGTATATGTTAACCAAAACCAAGAAGCCTAACAAAATCCCCACCCAACAAAAAAAAACCAAAACCAAAACTAATAAAAAAAAGAAACTAAACAACAACTAAAACGTTATCAGCTTGGATACAGCAGGAAATGTGATAACCTATGGAAAACAGACCCATTTCAAACTAGGTGAAGCAGAATGTTTTTCAGAATATTCCCATTATTAATGTAATTGGTTTCTCTTGGCTCAGTCAACTGCAGCGATTTTACCTGTGCTCTGAGTCTCCATTTACACTGAATGGCATTAGGGAGGAAGCAATAGTAAACTGCATGCAGGACTCCTGAGCTGTGTCACTCACACTGTGAACGGGAAGAAAAATAGATACAAAGAGCTTTCCCATAGCCTGTACAGCTGTGGAATGTAAAGATATTATCCAACATTCATATATCCTAGAATCACAGAATGGTTTGGATTGGAAGGGACATTAAAGTTTCAACTCCCTTGCCCTGGGCAGGGCTGCCACCCACTAGATCAGGTTGTTCAGGGCCTCATATGAGAAAAAAAAAAATGCTTTTTTATCCTCCATGCAGCCTTTCCTGCTCTGTGTTGACTCTACGTGAAGAACAAAGGGACCAGTCTGGTGAAGTTATCACTGGGAATTCTTACACGGTTGTGTGAAAATTATGACTATGAGGAAGTTCATTTCCTAACTTTTATGTTTGTTTCTGTCTATAATCTGTTCTGCATCAGTGTAGGCTAGTGGGACAAGTGTGTTCATCAGCCAAATAATTATGGTCATATGACATTACCAAATAAAACTGTTGTCATGAAATTATTTTAGAAGCCTGATCTTACTACTGTAGATGATATAAAATTAAATAGAAGCTAGCTTCTCTTTATATTTTTTCTCATTTTTTTTAAATATGAAATTAATGATCACAGTTTACAGCTACAAAGATATGGATACAATATGATCAGAGTCATGAATGGTATGGTGAAATCTGGAACTGCCCCAAGTCATACATAGAACTAAGTTAATACTCATGCTGATATTTCTTACTAAGGTTTTACTCTGAAATAGCTGTGCCTTACTGCTAATGAAAAAATAAGGGAACTTGGGTTTTTTTTCATCTATTCTGTAAATCTCCAAAATCATAATTTCCTGCTTAAGCACACATTTTCATGTGGTTTTTATTGTTATTTTTACGGTATCTCCCTGCAAGGATTAAATAGCCTCTCAGCTACATTTAACTGCACTACAATATTCTGAGCAGGACCTCATGACCCTGATTGAGATCTAGATTAGCAGAAGTTTTTAGTGCTTTTAATTTCTTACAGTTTAAAAATCAATGGTTGTCAAACTCATGCATTAGTCTTTTATTTCTTTGTGCCTTAATCCTCCATGCCAAATGAGGCAAAATATTAAGTAATTATTTCTTTTTTTTTGTATAGTAAACCACACACGGTTTAAGCTGTTCCTCTAGTATAAAACAATACCATGCAGGTAATATTATTTGCCTTTTTGGGGGCAGTTTTGGATAGTTGCAAGACACTCTTTTACATTTTAATTATCCTTATTCCATTGCTGTGATAGTAGAACATAAACAATCTGCAGATCAGACCTCTTGGGCTAGTCACTGCTGGAGAACTGAATTCTGGGAGCACAAAAAATTGTTCAGGAGTGAAAAAGAAAGAAAAGAGGAAAACCTATGAATAGTAGGGAAAAAAAATCTGCAGTGTTAAATGTAGAAGTTAGTTTGATTAAGAAACAGACAACATTCCAAAAACTTTGTCACTAGGAGGGAACTTTTACAGGGATCAATACTAGGACTGATGCTGTTAAACACTTTTATCAGAAATCAAGAAGAAATTGTAAAATTGCTTTTGATTTTAGATATTTAAACATGTTTATGACCACATTAAAGATCATCTCAAGATTTTAATAGTAGGACAGGTTGTCCTCAGGACAACTGGACTCTAGAGACAGAGATAGGAAGCCAAATAGCCCCCCTGAAATCCAAGAGGAAATGAAATGGCAGCTCCTTAGCCACTTGGATCCTCACAAGTCTGAGACTGGATGGGATCCATCACAGGGTGATGAGGGAGCTGGCAGAAGA
>NW_008689456.1:0-5427 GCF_000695815.1 Acanthisitta chloris
TGAGCATCGGGGAGCACAACGTCCAGGAGCTCATCGTCGCCGCCGACATGCTGCAGCTCACCGAGGTGGTGGAGCTCTGCTGCGAGTTCCTCAAGGGGCAGATCGACCCGCTGAACTGCATCGGCCTCTTCCAGTTCTCCGAGCAGATCGCCTGTCACGACCTGATGGAGTTCACCGAGAGCTACATCCACGTGCACTTCCTGGAGGTGCAGGGCGGGGAGGAGTTCCTGGCGCTCACCAAGGAGCAGCTCGTGAAGATCCTGCGGAGCGAGGACCTGAGCATCGAGGACGAGTACCAGGTTTTCATGGCGGCGATGCAATGGATCCTGAAGGACGTGGGGAAAAGGAAGAAATACGTCGTAGAAGTGCTGGAGCCTGTTCGGTTCCCTCTGCTCTCGGCAGAAAGGCTGCTAAAATACATAGAAAGTAAGTGAAAGAAGGAAAGAAAGAATACCAGATGCTTGTATTGAGCAAACTGTGTGTTGTTCAGAGTTACTGGGCTTATTTTTTTAGATTAATAGCATGATGGATGAAAATATTTGTAGCAAACAAGTTGTATTCTGTAACAAATAAGCACAGCTTACTTTAAAACATGGTTTTGAAAAAGCCTTATAAAAGTAAGCAGCCTTGATTTTTCTGCTGTTTTAGGAGAAGACAGTAATTTTTGTACAACTGTCTTTAACTTTTCCCTGTGCCTGATTTTTAATTCTGCTTGTTTCCCCAAGGTATTCCAGATTTCAGTCTCCGGGTGGCCCTGCAAACTCTGTTGAAGGAATATTGTGAAGTCTCAAAATCCCCCAAGGAGAACAGGGTCCGGAGTTTCTTGCAGGCTTCAAAAAGTCGTCCCCGGAGGAAAGCCAGGAAGTACCTCTATGCAGTAGGTTAGAATGTGGCTGTTTGAACCTTGTAAAACAAATGATGAAGTAGTATCTCCTGTTACAGTACTGAAGGAGACACTGGAATGTTTTTTAAATCAAAATGTATAACAATGGCAAAATGTTTCATCTGGCTGACTTGCCGTGTGAGCTGCTTTCTGCTTAGAATTGCACTGAAGTCCAGCATTCATGTTTCTTGTCATTATGACATGGCATTCAAAGCCCAGATTCACTGCTCAAAAATAGTTTGCCTGGGGTGGAAAGCTGCAAATCAGCAGAGGATTCACCCAGGGCTCACTGCTGGGATGGTGTGTGCAAATTCACTGCACTCTGTTCTTGTTTCAGCTGGAGTTTTCTCTGTCCAGGATACTTTGGCTCATGTGATGGGATACTTGAGATTGCAAGTTTTCAGCAATGCTGCAGCTTTACATTGGAAGGGAATATGTTTGTTTCACCCTGTGGGAAGTAGCACTGACTGACGGCAAAGGCTTTTGGCTGGTCCCTGTGTTTTACTGAAAACATGGATTGTAGTGTTGTGGTGTTAGCTTTGCACATGACCCTCAAGGCAACCACTCTTACATTGCCTTTATGTGCTGGAGAAACCAAGATATTGGAAAAATCCAGTTCCTACTAAAAGTGGCTAAATGGCTGTTACCATAATTTTTTTAGTGGTTTAGGAGCATGGGGATGAGCAGGAAGCTCTGACTTGGCCGTGGTCTTCCCACTTATTTTCCAGGTGGGTACACCCGACTGCAAGGAGGACGCTGGAGTGACAGCAGAGCCCTCAGCTGTGTGGAGCGGTTTGACACCTTCAGCCACTACTGGACCACAGTGTCCTCTCTCCACCAGGCCCGGAGTGGGCTGGGAGTGGCTGTGGTGGGAGGAATGGTCTATGCCATTGGAGGTAACAGCTGAAGTATGTTTTATTTGTTTCATGAACACTAGAGAACTCATGCATGGAGATTTTTAGATTTATTCTTCTTGCAAGTGGTTCTGAGGAACCCAACAGTGGATAATACAACTTTTAGGTACAAGAGCAATTGCATTGGGGTTTCTTGGTTCTCTACCATCGCTGCTCTGTGAATGCCTGTTTGGGCTCCTGTGTTGGCCAGTTTTTATACTAAGCTGTCTCCCCTCAGGGTGTAGCAACTCACAGGTTAGCATGTGGACATATGCAGATATACTAAGAGGTGTTGGCTGTTCTGGGGACTTTGTGTACCACCACGGGTAGAATTTCTTTTCTCACTTGTAGTCTAGCAGAAGCTCACAGCATAACAGGCAGTAGCACAGGACAGACCACTTCTGGTCTGCCTGCCTGGAAAGGCTCGTTAGGTGTGTTCACAGAAGGATGTGATGAGTAGCTCTACCAGCCCATCATGAAAGAATGCATATGTATACTGTTTTTGTCACGGCAGAACACATTATTTGGCCTTGAAAACCCTGTCAGTTGTGCTGCAGAGAAAAAAGTGTGCAGCACTGTGATTGTTCAGCCCTCTGATGTTTTCAGGAACGTTTCAGGGAACTGTTGATGAAAGCAGTTCCTAGTGATGATTCAGTTCTGGGTATAAATGCAGTTTGTGCTATGTTAGCTGTTTGGCTACCTAACAGATACATCTTATATTCAAATGTTGCCTGTCCTAGAAGGAGTTGAATGCTTCCATATCTGTAGTGCAAAACACTGTGTTTCCCCTGTCTCTGTTCTTGCTGTTATTATGCAGGTGAGGACAACTCGATGATGTTTGACTGTACTGAATGTTATGATCCTGTTACTAAGCAGTGGACCACTGTGGCTTCCATGAACCATCCCCGTTGTGGACTGGGAGTGTGCGCATGCTATGGTGCTATCTATGCTTTGGGTAAATTCTGTTTTTTTCCTAGGTGAAGTCAGATGTTAATTCATGGAAAGTGCAAATTGATTTGATCTTAAAAATTACATCTTGGTGATGCAAATCTGCAAACTTAAGTTTTGAAAACCATCTGTGTCCATAAGCATTAGTATACCAAATCTTTATGTATTATATATAATAGTGTATATATATTTATAGCATATATAATATGTTTTATCTAGTACAGTATAGTATATATAGTTGTATACTTAGCAGAGCATATGTATTATATATACTTATCTCTATTGCAGTCTGACTGCATGCTGGTTTCAGAACTTGTCCTGGAGCAGTGCACTGTATGTATAAAATGCAGCTAACACACAGCTTTATGCCATTAAATTCTTTCCTGTGTTTGTTGTTACTTGCAGGAGGTTGGGTCGGAGCAGAGATTGGTGACACAATTGAAAGATTTGATCCTGAACAAAACAGTTGGGATGTGGTGGGGAATATGGCTATGCCCCGTTACTGCTTTGGGTGCTGTGAAATGCAAGGTGAATACTGTTAAGTTTGTATCCATAAACAGCTCCAAGAGCCATTGGATTTTGAAGCTTTATGTTTCAGTTATAATTCTTGCCTTTATCTTATACTGAGCTGTCAGTCACACATGCTCGTGCCTCACTTATTTGTTCTTCTAGTACCATGTTTTCAATCCTGCAGAACTCAAAGACTATGAAGTTCTCTCTTGTCTTCTGCCTCTTATCTCATGAAAACAGTTTTTACATGCCTGCCAGTATGGTTATCCAGCTAGTCTTTTAACAGTTGATTGTCCTTCCTGATACTGCTTTTACTTATCTTCCATATTTGAATTTGTTTGTGTTTCTTTGTGACAATCTGAAGAGTTGCGACAGGTTATTGTAGGACAGACACGTCTAAAGACTTGATCTCTAAATGTGCTTATTAAGTATTTGATCCAGGCCTGGTCAGCAGTTGCAGCCTTCTGAATTCCCTCCCCTGCACTTGATTAATTACTGCTTTCATCAGAGCTTCTAGTGCTCAAGCCTCAAGTTACTCATTCAAAAGCTTTATGTATGTTGCTGGTGAACAAATGGAGGATTTTATCTGTCATTCGCAAGCCAGCTTAATGTCAGGCTGAAACTTGTATTGTGACAGTCATTTTCTGTCTTTCTCTGTATTATGAAGCCTAACAGAGGAGAAACTCTGTTCCTACAGGTTTGATTTATGTCATTGGTGGCATCAGCAGTGAAGAGGCAGAGCTACGTTCTGTTGACGTCTACGACCCAATATCTAAACGCTGGTCTGAGCTCCCTCCAATGAGCACACGAAGAGCATATCTTGGTGTAGCTGTTCTCAATGATTGTATCTATGCTGTGGGAGGCTGGAATGAATCTCAGGAGGCACTTGCTAGTGTGGAAAGATACTCATTTGAAGAGGTATGGTAGAGTCCCTTCCTTTCATAAATGCAGATTGCATCAGCTTTGTGTAAGGTGCTATAGAGGTAGCCTGCTTCCTTTCTTTAAAAAGGTGGAAATTCCATTTCCTTTTCACTACTGCCTGGTAATCTAGAGTAAAACAAATTTTCAGTGACCACAGAGTCTGTCCTAAATAGTTGTCGTGGTTTAACCATGCACAGATAACACTGTAGTTTGGTAAATACTTGTTAGGGTTAAGATGAGATGATAGATTCCCCTTTTGCAATAGAAAGGTTAATAATGTGAACAGAGAGAAAAAGCTTACTGAAAAGGTAAGAGTTGCCTTTTGTTGCAGAAGCTGAGGATCTTTCTTCTGCATCAAAATGTAGTGGTGTTCCATCATGACTAGAATAAGAGAAGAGATTATTCCTGACTGTTACTGCTCATGTTTCTATGATGCTTTTTGGAAGAGTAGCTACTGTTAAAACCAGAACATAATCCAGTGTGCCAGTCTGTTTTGCTTTTGGAATCAAATCTAGTTTTCCTCATTTCCCACCTCAAACTGTACCATTCTGTATTTTAGAGATAGACTGCATCTTGCAGTGTCTGAAGAAAGGGAGGGCTGTTGTGTACAGACAGTATGGGATCTGCTCTTTAGTGACTAACACGATTTGGAGCCCTGGTGAAAGTGTTGTCATTCCTGGCTTGATAATCCTCTTGATACTTACTGTACACATACTGTATTTGACCCTGTGAAGTCTGTACATAGTGTTATGTGTATATGTTTCAGTCTTTAAGCTTTAGAAGTTACTTTACCAGAATCAGTGCTTGCCCTAAAACTACTTGCTGACTCTTCCACGTGCTTATTAGGAGAAGTGGTCTGAAGTTGCTCCGATGAAGATACCAAGGGCTGGTGTCTGTGTTGCGGCTGTGAATGGACTTCTCTATGCCTTGGGAGGCCGAGCGCCCAGTCCTGATTTTGCTGCTCCGGTAACCTCCGACTCTGTTGAAGTCTATAACCCTCATATGGACAGTTGGACTGAAATTGCCAACATGATCACTAGCCGCTGCGAAGGAGGTATAGCTGTGCTCTGAAACACAAAGAAGACAACTCATTCAAGGAATGAGTAAATCTCTCCTCAGATTTCTGGTTTCATTGGCCAGAAACCTCTTTTAACACAGGACCTTCAGTGGAGAATTAGATCAGAAGGATTTTCCTGAGCAGAAGGAAAAGCCCTTCAAAATCAATTGGCTTATCCAGTGTCTGTCGTGGGAAGTATTCTGTTAAGAGCAGGA
>NW_008689456.1:5442-10568 GCF_000695815.1 Acanthisitta chloris
CTCACTGAAATAAATGTGGAATTTGCCCTGTAAAAATCTGCATAGATAATTCCAGCACATTGGAGACATGAATCAGGTGGACCTCACTCAGGTGCACCAAGCTGGCATTTTAGCCAGCCTTACATCTGGAAGGAGGTTACTGTTGACAGCAAGGAATTACCTGTAGATAAGATCAGATGGGTGATTTGGATAGCATTACTTGTCTTTTTCTGGCTGAAAACAAGGAAGAGAAAGTAACAGATGGGAAGGACTTGGTAGCTCCACTTAGGACCTTGTTGCATTTGAGTCTCTTTTCTGCTGCCAGACATGACAGGCATTAAATATGAACTGGATACTTTCTGGCCACTCCACTAACTTGGATGGTGAGTGGCTGAGAATTCCCTGTTCCGGAGGGTTATCCTCACAGTTCTAATAATGTCATTCCACCTCAGCATTGGCTTTCCTTCTCAGTGGTGTCAGTGATGGCAGTAGAGCTCCTTTTTATGTAAGCTCTGATGAATTTTAAACGGAAGTCCAACTCGTTAGATTTGCTGTTCTGTTTAGGGCTGCTCTTAGTATGAAAACAGGGAAAGCCTTTTGTCCCCCTTTTTTTTTCTCCCCGTAGTGAAATGTGTTTTTACCCTGTGTGACACACGCTGAGACTTGGCGTTGCAATACTTGCTGTTCTACATGGCACATACATTCACCTTTGCTATGTCTTCTATGCTGCCCCTTCCAGATTTGGGCATATGGAGCTTTTTGTGATAGAATTATCTGCATTCAGCATTCAAGTGATGCTATCAGTGTGCTCTTAAGGAGTTTGTATTTAGCGTGGATACACTTAGTAGAACACTACTACTAGGAGTTCGGAGTTATTTCTAGAATCATTTAATTAACATACTTGAAGTTGCTTTTTGCACACTACGATTGCATTTTCTGCACAGCTGTGGATGATTTGGATGGAATCTGAAGTGAGGCTGCTTGAACTTTGATAGACAGTGTTATTCTGGAACACAAAACCACAACTGGAATGTCACAAAACAGGAAGCCTGCACTGTGTAGACAAAGGAGCATTCATGTCTAGGTCAGTATCCTCTGTGTAAAAAAACCAGATCCATACATGAATCAAATCCTCCAAGGTTGAGTGCTGCAGGTACCTGGAGAATCTAGGTCTTAAATTCTAACAGGGGGTTGGGCTAAAACATGCTAGATGATGGAGAGTTTGTTTCTCTGATTGTCCTATAATCTTGTGTGTGCTTTTACTTCAGAGGATTTCTTATGTGTCTGAATTAATGTATTTTTTCAAATATAAGCTTGTTTAAGCAGATTTTCATAATAAAATGCATTTTCAGAACTGACTGTGGAATGCTCTGTTATAGGGTGCTTTCATATTGCAATGAGTTGTACCACTGCCCCCCTGATATAATAGGTTTTCTTTTTATTGGAAATCCTGTTTCCCAGTAGGACCTTTGGAGAAGGTTGGTTATAAACTGTGACTGTTTAAATTGTTCAAATAACACACATCTGCAGTAAAATACTCATTATTTTCTCAGTGTAAAATCACTCAGACTTCTTGAAAGTCTGGCTGTGCCTTGCCAGCTCTCTTCAGCCCTCTCTGGGATGAAATCACAGGTAGTATTTCTTGGGCTTTCTCCTTCATATTTCAGGGTCCATTGTGGAGCCATTTGAGGAACGTTACCTTAGCTGTATTTTATTTGGGAACTAGGAGTTCACTTCTGATCCCCCACCCCAACTTTCTGGTTCAGTGGAGCTTGAGGGAGTCTGCAGTTGTCTGAAGTTGCATTCTCCAGGCTTTGTAGCTGATTCTGTCACATTTGATTGGAACTTTGAAGCTGGTTGACTATGGTCAGCACCTCTTTCACTGAATCAAGCCAAAGGCAGGACTCTGCTCTGGACTCACCTTAATAAATGCCATGAGTAAGAAAGACTAGATGAAACATTTTCATTCACAAACTCAATTTTATTTCTTTTATAGTCAGCTAAGAAACACAGTTTTGCTTCACTGGGATGATGCTGTTAGCATGTAAAGGTTGACAGGTTGCAAAAGTGAGAGGCTGGTCTAGAGAGCTGTGGTTTCAGCACTGTCTCCAGGATAGGCAAGTTTCTTAAAGCTCTGTTCTTTGCAGAATGAACAGGTAATGGCTTTTAAGTGGACAATATGTGCTTTATTCTGTGTAGAACAACAATGAAAAATAGCGCTGCAAAAGAACTAAGAGGATTATCTAGGTCCTAAGGTTTATCTGGTCCTAAGACCATTTGTGGATGTCACTTTTCAGCTTTCTTCTTGCATCTTATACTGTACCTATATACTTCTGCTAAAAAGCTTACAATAAATATGCCACATACAATTTCACAGGTTTATTGAGGTATCTGAGACTAGAAAATAAAGTCCATGTGACTTAGGTTTTGTCTTCTACTAAATGATGTGTTTGTTAGGAAGACTTAAGTACAAAGACCATATGCTTCTGCAGTGGTTTCAGTAACAGGCCCATCAGGGAGTGTTTGCAGGCTACAAGTCCCTTTGTACCTGCTCTGGGTGCTCAAATAAAATGGCTTCTGAGGAGGGGGAAGACAAACTACTTTAAATCCCATTATCTAATCCTTTAGTGCCAGCATGTGAGTCCTTGTCATCATAAATTTGTCCACATCACAGCATGAGTCAATACTCCTTTAATTTAGGAGTATGACAGATCTTCATGGCTATGTTACATGCAGCTTCCTTTACTGGACAGCCCTAAAACCAAACAAAACCTAGGAACAGAGCACCCAGGTATCCTCTTCTATTTCAGGAGGCCTGAGCAGGAAGCTGACCTGTATCCTATGGCAGCTTGTCAAAGGTATAAAGCTCCTCAGCCTTCCCCACTCTGGCACAGCAGTGCATGACACATTTTAGGTGAGTGCTGACCTTGGTTTGCCACTGCAAACCTTACCTATCCTTTCTTACCCAACCAGCACTGTGCCACACAGCATCCCTGGAAATGTTCAAGGCCAGGCTGGAGGGAGCTCTGAGCAGCCTGGTCTAGCAGGTGGTGTCCTAGAAGGGTGGAACAAGATGATCTTTAAGGTCCCTTCCAACCCAAACCATTCTGTGATTTTCAGCACCTGCTCAGGTGAAAAAGGAATCTTGTTCCACACAACAGCAACTGAACATGGATGTGCTTTTGCACAATTCTCTGCTGCTTCTTTGAACACTCAAGTGGGAGAACTGCTTCCACCTTGTTACTGTTTATGACTAGAGTTGTTCTCCCCACCACAGAACAGGATCACACATTATAGTCAAACCAGATAGTTTAATAATTCAGCATAGAGCCATTCATACCCGTGTCATTTTGAATCTCCATTTTAAATTCACAGCAACATCTTATTCAAGAGTGATGCTTTGTTCAATGGATAAGGACAGACTCACATTTGCCTTCGAAGTCATTGCTATTTACAATCCTCCCCTCCTTAACTTGCTGGAAAATCAGTAGGAAAATCAGTTTGCTTCAAGAATAAGCATCTTGCTCCTTGCCATCATATGACTCCTAAGAACAAATCCATCTCTATTTCTCTTGGAACTCCATATAAATATGTTCTTGGCAATAATACCTTTCTTCCTAATGATTTATTAAGTTGTGTTTTGCTATTTATTTCTTCTGTCCCTTCACTGCTACTCCAAAACAGCCCTTAGAAATGCAGTGGCCAATAGCGATGCTGCCATCACCACTGTTCCTATTACCCTCAGCACTTTAAACCACCTCGGGTAAGTAGGAAGAAGGGAAACATCATAGTGCAGTGCTATCCCCAAGGCCATCACTATCATTACTGCACCCTGAGTGATATCCTTCAAGAGCAAGGCTTGCCAGGCAAACAGAGGAGGAACTATACTGTTAGCCAGGTTCAGCCAGTCTGGCTTGGCCGGGCTGTTTTCTGGGAGAGCAAACCCCCACCTCATTCCCCCTAGCAGAGAGGCTGTTACAGCACCATATGTGACCTGAGCAAATGCCAGCTCTGGGTAGTAGGTGCCCTTGATGGCCATAACCACTGGCACGTAGACAAACGGGAATAACCCTGCCAGGCTTAAGTAAAGGGCTGGCTTGGGAGAATCCTTCAGTGATCCTGGTTTTTTTTGTGATTCTGCCTCAGATACCGCAGGTGTTTTCTTCTTGAAGAAGGGCAGAGAGGTGTGAAAAGCCTGGAGCTTGGTTGCATAAATTACTGCTGGCTTGAGTCTTGAAGTTCTTGAGAGAAGACACACATCCCTCTGCAGCTGCTGGAGGCCGAGAGGAGACCAAGTTGTCTTATCCTTTCCACAGAGCAGCAGTCTGGGGCCAGCTAACTTCTGGAGCTGCAAGTACAAAACCCATCGTAAACACTGCACAGTGCAGCCTGACAGATCTGCAGTTACCTAAACTGCCTATGGAATGTTGTACCAAGTGGTTTTCCAGGTCAGGTCACGTCACAGCTGTCACTCCTCTTGGATTTCAGATGTTTTTAACTACACTAATGAAGGTAACTGATGCACCTTTCACCAGGGAGCTGATGAAAAGCAATGGGACTCTCCAGAGTGAGTAAGCAAACCTGACTGCAAAATGTTTGTATACCCACCTATCTTTCTCCCCACACATTCATTCATTAGGCACTTTAAAGTTAAGATATATATCAGTCCTTTTCAGAGTGAAACATAATTTCCTACAGAAGCAGGATGAGGTTACCCCAGAAATTAGCTACTTTCCCCTCACTACTCTACCAAAAGGAGGGAGGAAAAAAGACCTCTAGACAATAAAATTCCAATTTTATAAAAAAGAAACAGAATTGCCTAAAGCTGCTGTAGAAATTAGGAACTCTCCCAGAAAAGCTGAGGGATATATATGGCTACTCCAATTGGAAGCCACCTTTTTTTTTCAATACTCCAGTTGTATCTTTTACTGTTTTACTTTTAAATAAAGACAGACAGCAGAAAAGGCTTCAGTAACTTACTCTGAAAGGTGTGTGGAAGCAGCATCGTTGTATGATAGCAAACATGTTTGTTTCACCAGTGCCCTAAAACTGAAAAATTCAGGAGAAGGTCAGAAACTGATGAAGTTTGTCTTGTGTCACATCCTACAGTTACCAGGTGGGAGGTGTATATTTAAAGTAATATATAT
>NW_008689457.1:0-339 GCF_000695815.1 Acanthisitta chloris
AAAATGGGGAGGGGGCTCCATGGAGGGAGCACCCAGGGGACCCCCAAAATTTGGGGGGGACAGACACAGAGACCCCCCCCTCAAATTTTGGCCCCAAACAATGCTTGGCCCAATTTTAAGGGGCTAAAAAAGGCCTAGAAAAAGCAGGAAAATCCCCCCAAAATTCCCACCCCCCAAAAAAAAAAAGGCTGGAAACAGTTTTATAAATATAATTTTACTTTTTGGGGGGGCTAAGGGTCAATAAGGGGGGGAAAAAGGGGGATATAAACCCTCCCCAGAGAGCAAAACCACTGGAAAAACTCAAGGCAACAACTCAAATCCCAGGAAAAATTCCCCCCC
>NW_008689457.1:374-911 GCF_000695815.1 Acanthisitta chloris
ACAACGCAAATCCCCAAAAAAATTCCCCCCCCCCCCCAAAAAAAAAGTGAGGAAAAAGGGTAAAATCCCCCCAAAAAAATCTCATGGAGGGGGTTGGACCCCCAAAAAATAAAAAGGGAGAGGAGGGTGAACCTCCCCCTGGAAAAGAGGAGTTGGTTCCTGTTGGAAAATAAAAAAAAAAAAGGATGGAAGTATAAAAAAATTCTGATTTTTCCCCCCAAAATAAAAGAGGAATCGGTTAAAAAATGATGCAAAAAGAGGTTAAAAAGCACTAAAACACCCCAAAAAAATCAACCCTCACGTTAAGGAGATGGGAAAGTTTTTTGAGGGAAGGGGAGAGTACCCCAAAAGTGAGGGGGGACCTCAAAAAAATGAGGGAAAACTCAAAAAAAGAGGAGAAATGGTGAAAAAATGAGGAGAAATAGGCAAAAAAATGAGGAGAAACGGTGAAAAATGAGGAGAAATAGGCAAAAAATTAGGAGAAATAGGCAAAAAATTAGGAGAAACAGTTGGAAAAATGAGGGGAAACCCCTCGAA
>NW_008689458.1:0-5939 GCF_000695815.1 Acanthisitta chloris
AGGCTTTAGAAAGCCTCCCCCAGCCATGAGAGTGAAGGTATAAATCCCCTGAATTACAGCACAGTTAATGAGTTTGGTTTGCAGGAGGAACATGTTCTTCTAAATGCCAATTTTGGCAAGTTTGTGCTGGGCAGTGGCCACATCTGAAAAGTGTTAGGAGGGTTTAAGACCATTTAATTTAGGGGTGAAATATAAAATTCAATTAAAAATCTGAAATTAGAAGTTTATACTATATAATTTATGTGTAATTTATTCGGGTTTAATGGTGCTCAGCCCTTCCCTTTAGACAAGCAAAGCAGCATCTTGTTTAGGACAGACCTGTGGATGGGTCAATGATTTTTAGTTCTTTTTTTCATCTCAGCTGTGAAATATTTCAGTGTTAAGCCACATTTTTATGCTAAATGATCTGTCAGCAATCCCTGAATTTGACTGTTTGTTTGTTTGGCCAGTAAACCAAGTACTCAGTTGGGCAGCTGATTTGGGAGAGCTTGTAGCCTACTTGGTGCTCGTTCAATTCAGCCACAGCTGCTTTAACTTCTTTCAGTGTAGCTGTTACAATTTTCATCCATAATATATGATCAGTTTGTAAGAATTTCCTCTCCATGTGAGGAACATACTTAATGCCAACGTGCTCAAATTGGAGTTAGTTATAAATAATGCACTAATAGATGTGAGAGAGCCTAAACGATTCCTTTGTGCTCTACCTGCCAGGTTGTTAGTGCTCCTTTAAAAAACAAACAAACCCTCTTTGGCAGGATATTTATTCCCTTCTCTTCCATCAAAAGGCTTCCAAGTCTTTGTACCTTTTTATGTAAATTAAAAAATCTTTATCCAGTTGTGTGTCAAAAATAAATAGTCGAATGAGCTTGCAGACAACATTTATTTTGTATGTACATTAATGGGCACTTCCATTTCTTCCTGCAGGCTAGAATCCACTTTGAAATTCATGTTTGATAAATTCCCTGGCTTTCCAAGTAATTTAGCTGTCTATAGGGCTGTTGATCCTTTGAGTGTATTGCTGAACCATTGGGACTTGTGCACCACATCTGCATATCCAAGTTCAAATATAGACTCAAGATGATTGGTTTCAACTTTAAGTTGTTGATCTTATTCCTGATAGATTTGTTAGATTGTCTCCCATTTCATTTCTAAAATCTGGGCCTAATCCATAAATACTCCTTCTTAAATATGTCTCCAAGAAAGTCACTGATTGACTTAGGCATTTTGTAAGCACAGAGCTGAATTAATATTCAGCCTAGCCTAATAATCTTAAGACACAATGCTGGGTGATACTGTGTGTGGCAGTGAGGAGTGAGTGGGGCACACACAGAGCAGCCCAAGTCGAGGAGTTACTCTCCAAAGTAGCAAGATTCCCTTTGAAAATTCCCTATATACCTTCTGAGCATTTAGAAGAGGATCCAGTTTGCACTGGGATATGGAATCTGTGGCCATGGGTTCAGTTTTTCAGTCTTAGGCTAGTTTAGCTTTGCTTTTTCTCTCTGTTTCAGGAATCTGAAGGATCTAGATTTAGAAGGTTCTAGGTTTTGAAAGTTCTGGGTTTGAATGTTCTAGCTCCCAGTTTAGAAGGCTCTGGGTTTGAAGGTTCTAGGTGTGAAGGTCTCTGTGTGTGTCTATGTGTGTTTTCTGTGTGTGTCTCTGTGTATTTTACAACTAGAAAATGAATTTCCCTAATCCTTGTGATGTTATAATTTTTATAGGCTTCAGGTTTATTTTCTGTGTTCCATATAATAAATTCCTTAACTTGAGGAGACTAAACAGCCTCTGCTTTGCTTGGCTGGAGGTGTGCAATGGATGCAGTCACCTGTTCTGACACTGCCATAGCCTGAATTCCAGTTGCACTTCTCTCTCTTTCCTTGTTGCTATTCTTTCTAAGGAGATGATTCTAATAATGTACCTTGTGTGGTCTTTCAAGGTAAATTCCAATAACTTCCTTGCCTTAATTAATAAAACTGATCTGACTAGTAGTACCAAGAGTCAAATTTAGAGTCTCTTGGGCCTTTTTGTGATAGAGAGGAAAAAAGATGCAGTGTTGGGGGGAGAAAAAGAGGGGGAAGTTTCTTGCTTGTGTGGGTTTGGCTTCTTGTTGTTTTGTTTTGGTTTAGTACTAAATGAAAACTTCTTTTTGGTATCAAATTCTTTGCCAGGGTTTAATGGACTGAATTGATCGACATCACAAGGATGTCTGTACCTGGAACCTTCCATACCTAGAACCTTATGGACTTTGAACATTCTATGTCTAGACCCCTCAAACCTAGACACCTCAGAATGTAGAACCCTCTGAACCTAGAATCTGCAGAGCCCAGAACCTTCAAAATTTAGGCTCTCAAAATCCTTTCTGTATTGTGCTGCATGTGCTTTTGTAGGGGAGACCAATGTGTGCAAGTGTCCCAGAATGGGGAGAGTGAGAGTCCTCAGGGAACTGCAGCTTGGCATTTCCCACAGAACTCTGTGTGCTCAGGAGGCAGCAGCAAAGTGCCACAGGATTGAACAGGATTTCCTGCTTTGCTCACTGAAGTTAACAAATTGGACCATATTTCATTGAGGTAACTAAGCACATCTATACCCTCAATAAAGTGACTTTCTCGCAGGTGAACTCCTACTGAATCCATCAGCCTAAACTTGTCTTCCAGACTAAGCACACCCAAAGCTCTTTGCTGCAGCAGATCCTTTCCACCTGTATCTCCTCATTTTGGGTTCTCAGCAGTGTGTTCTGCTCTGGATTGTGTGAACAGCCCCAGGATGTGTGTTGACTTGGAATGGTTGGTGGAGGAGTTTATGCCAAAAGTGGTTTTAGAGTGGTGATGAAGTCATCCTGATCAGTAAAATCTGGAACCTGCTCCTGAAAAATACTAGACCTAAGCTTCAACATCTTCTGTTCCAAGTCAGGGCTTGGAAATTCACATGTGTTTTGTCCTGCTGTTTTCTTCTCTGATTCCCTTCTCTGCTGCACTTATCTCCTGAAACACTGGACTCCATGGCTTGCTAAGGAAGAAGTGACAGATCTTCCTGCTCCAGAGAAAGCCCAGCCCAAGCGGAGGGAATTTCCTGGGTGGAAAGTGAAAGAACTCAGGCCTGATTCTCCTGCAATAAATAAGGAAATGGTTTGGATTGGAATTGACCTCAGAGATCATTTAGTCCAACCCTCTGCCATGGGCAGGGACACCTCCACCAGCCCAGGCTGCTCCAAGCCCCATCCAACCTGGCCTGGAACACTCCCAGGGATGGAGCAGCCACAGCTTCTCTGGGCAACCTGTGCTAGTGTCTCAGCACCCTCCTCATAAAAAAATTCATTCTTATATCTAGTCTGAATCTCTCTTAGTTTAATCCATCATCACTTGCCCTATCACAACAGGCCCTAGTCAGAGGTCAGTACCTATCTTTCTTATAATCTCCCTTTAAATCCTTAAATCCAGTTTGGAATCATGCCATATTCATCCCTGAAGCAGGTCTGGGCAGATCTGGAGGCAGCCTGAGGTGTTGGGCTTGTCTGGTGCTTCATGAGCTGCACACAGACTCTCAGCTGTGCCCAGAGCCTGGAAGTGCCTGTAGATGTGTAGGATGTGTCTGGGTTGGGTGTGCATGTCCTTACGTGCATGTCACATGCAGGTGCTGCTTCAGGTGGCTGTTCCCATCTCCAGATACTTCCATGGATTTCCAGCTCAATCCTCCTTGATTTCTGATGTGCTTGTCTAGATAGAGAAAATCTCCCTGATTATCCACCCCTGAACCCTATGGGTTCTGCTGGGGACACTCTGATTCAGTCTGAGCAATTTCTCTCCCCTCTCCACAGTGCAATTCTGGACACTTTTGTTCCATTCCATTCTTCTGTTGTTCCCCTTTTCCTGCTCATTCTCAACTTCTTCCTCTCAGACTTTTGGTAATTTCTAAGAGATTCTTTTGGGCTCTTGCCATTGCTCTGCCACCCCCCAATATTTCTGCCTCTGCCTGGTGAAGCTTTCTCTCCCCCCAACCCCTCGTTCCTCCCTTGGGTGCGCACTGAGCCCTCTCCCATCCCTCCTTTCCCCTTCCCTCCCTCCCTCTGGTGCTGTCACAGTGGTCCAGCTTAGCTGTAGTCAATTTTGGTTTCATCTTGTAGTCAGTCCTACATAAATAGTGGAAGTTTGGCCTTGCCCTGGGTGATTGATGGGGAGGGAGATTTGTACATATCGATTGAGATAAAAAATTAGTAGTTTGCAATAGGCAAGGCAAATTAGTCATCAGAAGGAAGGTGCTTGGAGTATTTTAAGAGTTCCTTGATTAATTCTCATGCTGCGAGTTCTTCTGACAGTAAGTTTTATGTGCTGAGATGTGGGAGGATGAGGCAGTAGTAGTGGGTTATTGCAAATTTTACTTTTACTCCTCCTGATTTATTTTAGTGGCACAGAGGGCTACAAATGACTTCATTTTGGGGTGACAACTGCCCTTTTCTGGGCTGGAATGAGGAGCCAGGAAGGAAAGGGAAGGTTTTAGCTACACAATTATTGTCCTTTGTATGAAAATGAATATTTAAAAGCTATAGAGTATAAAATCAAACCAGGCTTTATCCATAGTGGCAAGGCCATCAGTTGGATGTTGTCTCTCAAGGAGGGAAGAAGTAATTCTGTGATACACTGATTAGGCTGAGAAGTCATTTTTGTCTCTGCTTACTTGACAATTTCCTTCCTAATCACCTCGTTGCAAGCAGTTTTTAATAAGCATCATAGGAGGCTGAGAGCTCTCCATCTTCCTCCTAAAAGACTTGCCACTTTTCCAAAGGTGTTGTGGCATGGCTTTCCTCTGCCTTTATTGCAGCCTAGAATAGAATTGTGCCCACTAAAAACTGACTTCTGTTTGGCACTTTTAATTTGGCCAAGAATAATTTCGATAGCAATTCCAATTACTCTGGGAGGAAAGCATTTGCTCCACACTCTCTCAGCTTGTTTAAAAGGAACTCTTTGATAATTTGCAAGCATTCCTCATGAAAGGCAATTTTACTTAACTGCAATCCAGAAGGAAAAAAAAAAAGATGCACAGAGGTTTCAATTTTTCAACTGATAACAAAGCACTACAGTTGTGCTGTTACATTTCAGCACAAAGAAGCCGCAAAGTAACGTTTTTTAGTTACTGCTAGGAAAAAAAGATTTAATTGCTCTGAAACATTTATTCTAAATATTATCTCTTTGATTAGGAGACAGTTGTAAATTACTTATTCAATGTAATTGCAAACTCTGGGCTGGAACCAAAAGGAAATTCTATGTTTGTAGGCAGAGGGAGTTTGAACACTTTTAATTGTCAGAGGTTTTTGAGCTTAGCAGAGTTGGAATGTTGAGGAATTGGACTTTTCTTGGATGATTGAGTGGTGGTGCCCATCAGGCTTGAATTAGGAGGATATTGTTGACAAAGTGTGCTGGAATCCGTGCCAGAGCTCCTCTCAGTGTGTCAGAGCAGTGTCTCACCCTCTAAAGGATTTCCAGGGCTAGTGGTGTTGAGTGGAGATGGAATTGCTGGATATGGTGTTGAGTGAACCATGGAATCACAGAACCATTTAGGTTGAAGAAGACCCCTCAGGTCACTGACCCCAAATATTCTCCCAGCACTGCCAAAGCCACCACTACCCATGTCCCCAAGTGCCACATCTATAAGGCTGTAAAACATCTCCAGGGATGGTGACTCAAATGTAAGCCATAGATAAGGGTGTTGGGTGTCTTTGCCACCTTGTCCCCACCTCATGCCCTTTTTGGTGCCTTACACCAAACTGCAGCTCTGCCAATAAACACTTTCTGCATCCTGAAGTCTATTTCCAGGACTGGCTTTGTGAAACCATTCACCATGAATTAGGGAAGATGATTGCTTCATGTTATGGATGCAGCTGGATAGTAGAATCAGTTGGCAGAAGTCAGAGATGTCAATGTTGGTATGAGAAAGAAGGAAAGGGAAAG
>NW_008689458.1:5959-7379 GCF_000695815.1 Acanthisitta chloris
AACCACCTGAGAGTGGGAAAACCAGAGGGCACTGGAAACCTTTTATTTCTGAAATGGAAACCTCCTCTCCCTGAGCTGTTGTCATGAAGGAGAAACACCATGAGGGTTTTTTCTATCAGCTCTCCATGACCTGATGGCTATTTGCAGGCAGCAGCCACCCAAAATGTTGATGAAGAAGTAAAGTGCCAGCACTGCAATGCTGGGAGATGGGGATGGTGGCATCAGCCCTGGCTGGGAGCATCATCGCACCCAGGAGCAACAGAAATAAATCAGGTGATGTTGAGCAGAAAGAAGTTCTCCTTGTTTGAGGGGTTTCTGAGGAGTTTCTCTGCCCATGCCTGGTATGAAGAACTGCTTGTTCAGGCATGAGGCTGATCAGCTGCAGGATCTCAGAGATGAAGTTCAGTACATGCCTCTGGCTGGAAAATGTTCCCACTCCTCCATGAGGTACCAATCTATCCTCTGCTGTGCTGCTGAGGTCCAGATCTTAAACTGAAACATCTGCAGTCGAAAAAATTCATGTGCCCGTGGAGTGGCTGAGAAGAATTTGGCTGTGCAGTTTGTGTTAATGACTTTCTGCAAGCCCTGGGAGCACTGTGTGCTCTGCAGAGACGTGAGGAACCTCTGCAGGTGGCTGCTCTCTGCCACCAACTCGTGTTGCTTCACTCTCCTCTTCATGCCACTGTCCTGATGCAACAGAGAACCTCCAGGTACTGATTTCAGCCAGGGCTGCTCGAACAAGATACAAAGCAGAGGTCATGCACTGAGGAACACAGTGCTCTGGTAGTGTGTGTCATGCAAAGTCAGCACTCAGCAAACACAGGGTGAGCCAAAGCAGGAAAAAAAAAAAAAAGAAGAATCAGGTTATAAAAACCCAAACCACGTCTGCAATTGCATATGCAAAGAGCTTCTTGGGTTTGTGCTGAATTTCCATGTGGTTTCGCTGCAGCTGCACCTTGCTGAACTGAGGAGGAAAGAGTTTGAGCTGCCTCTGCCTGTGCAGGGACTCAGGCACAGGGACACAGGATTGCAGCCAGGGAGACTGAAACCATCACCCTCCTTAGCACCACCACTATGAGTTAGAGCTATTTACTCTGGATTAACATCCTCAATTCCTCTTTTAAACCATTGTTTTCGACTTTTCAGTCAGTTCTCATTAGTTACTAGTTCAGAAGCCCATGGTATATTTAGACATCATATACATTTGTCAGTGAAGAGTAGCTTAAATGATCTACTTTGCTCACTGCTTAATTATGTTATTTTACTGTTCCTGAAAACCTGACACAAGGCAAATTTACATTACTGTGCTCCTAATTAGCCAATAATCCTTAAGGATTTGAATGATACATACCCAAAGTAATTTCCTCATTCACTAAATATGAATTTCCTTAGGTTGGGTTAAGGAGATGGCACGGTGACA
>NW_008689458.1:7423-14249 GCF_000695815.1 Acanthisitta chloris
TGTTTGTCTCCCGAGTCAAAATCTATTAAAAGACACATAATGATCTCAGCACTTTCTTAAAGTGTTAGAATGTGAAATCAATAGAGCTGTGGACAAAGAGGAACAAAATTTACCTCTTTGAACTCTTGTTAGGGTGTCCACAACTCCAGACTACTGAAAGGTGCAAAGTATTTATAGTCCTGGGTTCCTGAACAGCATCTCAGCTGTATCAACATCTCTGAAGCTTCTCAGATCAAATGCAAATGCAGACTTGGAGGAACTGCTCCAAAAGAAAGGCCTTGGAGGGTCCTTCACACCACAAACACTTTTCATTTTGTGCCTGATTCTCTCCCTCTACTCCCCTCATGAGACCTAACCTGGAGTGCTGCATCCTGAGGTTCTCAGCATAAGAAGGATGTGGATCTGTTGGAGCAAGTCCAGAGGGTACCTCAAAGATGCTCCAAAGGCTGGAGAGTGTTTGCTCTGGAGCCAGGCTGGGAGAGCTGGGGGTGTTCAGCCTGGAGAGAAGAAGTTTCCAGGGAGACCTTCCAGTCCCTTCCAGTGCCTCAAGGGGCTCCAAGAGAGCTGGAGAGGGACTTTGGAGTGGCAGGACACAGGGAATGGCTTCCCCCTGCCAGAGGGCAGGTTAGATGGGATATTGGGAAAGAATTCCTCCCTGTGAGGTGCTGAGGCACTGGCACAGGTTGCCCAGAGCAGCTGTGGCTGCTCCATCCCTGGGAGTGTTCCAGGCCAGGTTGGATGGGGCTTGGAGCAGCCTGGGCTGGTAGGAGGTGTCCCTGCCCATGGCAGGGGGTGGGACTGGATGGGCTTTAAGGTCCTTCCAACCCAAACCATTCCAGGATTCTATAGTTTCAAATACACTCATCTCACACTTGGCTTTGTCCTCCTCTCTGACCATTGGACTTCTGCATGTTGAGAGATTTTGCCTTTTGTTGTCGCTGTTGTTGTTGTTGGAGTGAGTGGGGGTGGTGGAGATGGTAACAGTTTGTGTTTTCCACTCTAGACAGTTTCATTTAGTGCATTATTACATTTGATCCAGATGCTCCAGTGATGGGGGCATAAAAATAATTAAATAAAGATAAATAGACCGGAACAACTTCACCACTACCAGTTGTTGTGACATGGAGTTACCCAGAGAAAATGCATGGCCAGAAAATTGCTTCAGTTCCTAACTGGTGCAGCAAAACTTTCCATGGACACTGTGGCATGCAAACAGCTCAGGACCTGTTCCATAGGTTAAATTTTTTCCACATGTCCAAGATTAAACTTCACGCAAGTGAGTGGAAATTTGAAGTTTTCAGTCTCCTTCTATAAATTTTCCCTCATTTTGTTTGTGAAATCAAACCCTGTGAATGTAGATGTGGTGAATAAAGGAAAGCTCTTTCCTCTGCCACACAATCAGCTGTTGATATGGGACCAGGAGATGTTCCTAATCAGAGAGATGTTGTTCAGTGGGAGCTGTGATGTGGCTCTCTGAACCAAGTCCCAAGGACAAAACTAGTGTTGATTTCTGCCTCCTTGTGCACCCACTCCAGTGGTCCCTGGGATGGGAACGTGACCCCAAGTGCTTGCAGAGTCCCCACAGCACTCAGTGCAGCAGTGGGTGCACCACCTCTCTCCTGGCCAAAATCCAGAGTGGGTGGACACTTATTGTCTTCTTATCTAAGTTACTTGTGCACTTTTCCTTGGATGTAGGATTTGTTTCCTTATTCCAAACTGGCTTCTGTAACAATTCTGGCTTTTAAATGTCTCCCCACAGGTTTCATTTCATGGGAAAAGGCTCCATTGCATGGGGAGACACAGATGAGCAGATAGCACAGTGTCCATGCTGACACTGGAACAGGGAAATTAGCCTTCTGAAGGGCTATGTCTGGACAGAGAGGAGCAGTAAACCACCCTCATGTTCCAGGACAGCAATGCTATATTCCCCTGTCCAGCACTGGAGAAAGCACTGTGAAAAATACCTCATAATAATAGGCTAATAATATTTCAGCCTAGTTTAGCTAAAAAGAAATGAGTAGGGGGCTTGGGAGGGTCTGTCTCAACCTTGTCAAGAGAAGATGAGAACAGGTTGTAAGAACCACCTTCACTCTGCCCTTTGGCAGGTGCACACACTTCACTGTTGGCATGATGTTTTCCTAGAGATATTTTCAGTTGAGTTTCCTGGGTCACAAAAGGCTTCAGTTGTGACATTGGGTATATAAATACATCTGGATCCTCCAAGCCTGCTGCATGTGGGAGGAACATGAGTGCTCACATGCCATCCAGGTGATGTTTTGCTCCACTTGCCTTTCCTCCTCACTCTGTACTCCAGCCTTGTTTTGTTTGAGGCATTGTGGTGCTGAAATCTTCTCTTCCTGTCATGCAATCAAACAGTACTATGGCTCAACACTTCTGTCCCCCCTGTTTCCCTGTCATTTGAGTTTTGGTGGCTGAAGCACTGCGAGTGTGTCTGGGTGGTGCTTTGCTGGGTGTTGGTGTGAAGAGCTCTACCAGGGAGGCTGGAGAGGTTCAAGGCAGGAGTTCAAGTGCTCCCTGCAAGGCAGTTTCCATTTCCAAGTGCTTTCCAAGGCAGTTTCCTCCAAAATAAAAGGTGAGGGAACAGCCTCAAATCCCACTAAGGTGTGTTGTGTGTGTGTGTGTGTTCACATGAGGTTCAGTGCAGCTAAATGATGAGCTCTGTCAATGGGGTGCTGAGTCCCCCTTAATTTCAGTGGGAGTTTATGGAGCTTTGCATTGACTGGGAGAATTTGGGAGAGGCTGAGCACATGATATGTAAGTGCTTTGCTCCATATGAGCAAGGTACACACATCTGCAATCGAGTCTGCACTTTGTTAGGTTAAGAAACATTTCTTTATGCTCTGCAAAGCAAGTGAATAAAACTGAGAGGGGAAATATATCCTGTGTCAGCTTCCCAGGGTGCAAAAATTACTTTAGTTTCTGGTGTAAAGACAAAGAGGAGAGAAAGAAAAAAAAGGCACTGGTGTGGATGATGATCCTGGAGAAGCACATCAGCAAAGCACTGTGATCCCAGAGGTTCTGTGAACTTCCAGCCACCCCTAATTACCCTGGCTGTGTCCCCCAGCTCCTCCCTGCAAGGATGGCAAGCTGTGCAGCAATTAGTTGTCCCTCTCTGAATGTAAACACTGCTTGCAAATCATCAAATTTAACCTGCTTGGCTTATTGAAAGTCTCCTAAAAGAGAACTAATGATGATTGGAGATTTCGGAGTGAGGGTTGATTGAATCGGTTTTGAACTTGTTTTTGGGGGTTCGTGGCAGTTAATTTTGGTGGCAAAGGTAGGATTTATCAACAATCTGGGCTCTGGTTTGGGGCAGGGCTAAGGCTGTGCATGACGCTGTGCAAAATGCTTCGCTGCACTCACACAACTGCTGTGGGTTTGCTTTAAAGCCACATTTAGTCCATTGGAAGGAGGAAAAGTGCCCTGACCTTTCAGCTCTCTGTGCTTTGCACCTCCTCTACGACTTGAGGCTCATTTGAATGTGAAGTTTGAAGCCTGAAGAAGGATGTCCTTATGCAGTAGTTCATCTTCTCTTTAGAGATCAGACTAAATGCCCGTGGCAATATGCTGGGAAACATAGCACATTACCATGAAATAGCTCCATTAGAGACAAAGAAATGTAAACAAAACAAACACATTTGCCACTGGCTTGAGCTCAATTATATTTCTCCTATTGATGGTGTTGCCCAAAAATGAAAAAGTGCTCCAGCCCTGAATTTAGTAAACCTTTTGTTGCAATTTACTCCAGCAAAGCCTCTGTGGCTGGAGGTGGATGCTTTACCTGAGCCATCAGCTCCATAGCACGTTTATGGTTATTGTATTTTACAGGTTGATAGATTTTTATATTCTGTCCAAGTCAGGATCTTACACCACCTGGTTTATTATTTAGTAATTTACAGTGCAGTCAGGCATGTTTGGTTTAATGTAGGATAAACTTATAAATCTATTGTTCCTCCAGTTGCTGGGCTTGGTGTGCAATGAACTACAGAGCTTGATGCGTACATACATTTCAGCTCTGCTTATTTTCTTTGATAGGGAAGCAGGCAATAGATAACACAGTGACAGTGGCATCCCAGGGGACAGCAAAATGTGAGAGCAACACACCGGCAGGTTAGTAGGTCATTATTGTATGAGCACTGAGCCATTAATTGACTACTGTACCAGGCTCAATCTGTGTCAGATTATGGCTTTTGGCAGCAAGAACTGGGATCTAATAGCTAACTTTGCTTCTTTACTGTCTTTTTATTAGCTTTCCTGGGAAAATTAGACATTAAAAAGTAAAGATATTTGTTACACTTACAAAAAACCCCAACAAATCCAAACAAAACCAACACAGAGAGTAGTGGGAATGTCGATAGGTAAAATTTCCTGGGAGGAACCATCCAGCAGAGGGGTTTGATAAGGTTTGTGAGTGGATTTGTACAAACTTGAGGAGTCAGAGACTTTATTTAGGGGTAATAGAGATTGCAGGTGCAAGAGTAGCACAAATTGATATGTGGTGCCTGAATTGCTTTGCTTGTCTGCAGCATTGGGTGGGAATGAGAGAATGCACAGCCTGTGTCAGCAACAGGAAGCATAATTTGGCCATATCTTGCTGTTTGCTCCTAAAATCTGCCTTAAAACAGGGAGGTTGTCAGCCCTGGCCTGGGTGATGGCCACACAAGAGACCCAGAGCTGTGGCATCCTCCTCCAGTGCCCTGTTCTGGTGGCAGCAGGTCTGTGGCTGAGCTGGGGAATAAGGGAAGAAATCAGTGATCCAAGGGAGAAACTCATCTGTTCTGTGGGCACTGGCAGCAGGCAGGGTGATCCTGGGCTACCTGTGTCCACTGGAGAGTAAATTCCCTGTTGAACAGACAGGCTGTGGGAGCTGAGGCTGGTGATGTTCAGCCCAGGGCTCAGGCTGGGCAGGATTTGCTCTGGGTTTGAGGACAAATCCTGCTTTGGTTCAGAGATTATTTCAGGTTTCTGCTGTCTACTAGGGAGACCTTTTGGGATCCCTCAGCCTGGAGCTGAGATCCTGTTCTGCCCCATCCCTACACCTGCCCAAACCAGGTGAGTTCAGCATACTGAGAGCATAACCTGAGTTAAACATTGCTCATGGCTGGAAAGGGCTTTGCTGAGGCTGATGTTGGACCTGGGGCAAGTTGGACCTTGGTGAGGTGAGTGTGTGTGTGTTATTGTCACTAACCCAGGCACTGGGATTGTCCACAATCCCTGAGGAACCCTCAATCCTAACTCCAGAGTCCTGGCAAGGGTTTGGGGTGCATCAGCTGGGGCTACTCATGCTCCAGCTGTGACACATCTGCAGTGCTGCTCAAGTGATAGAGCCCCAGTCTAATTCTTCTCCTACCCATAAATCCACCTGCCTGTGACCTTGGGCAAAATAGTTAATCCAGCCAGCCCTCAGTTTCCCTCCTTTGCTCCCCATTAAAAATGATTTGCTGGCTGAGGTGTCAGGTTGGGCAGGAGAACCCTTGGTGCTTCCTAATAATTATCAATACAGCAAAAAAACCCAACAACAGTGAGAAGGTGGAAATGGGAGACAGAAACCTTGATCTCATTGAAGTTCTTTCTACACTGAATGCTATTACAGCTAATATTTCATGGCTCCCATTTCTCTGCCCTCTGACTGTGAAAGACTTCTGCCGGATTTCTTGCCCTGTGAAGAGACACAGCTAAAAACAAGCAACAATTGAGCTCTGAGCAGCTAATTTTGTTATGTTGTGCTTTCTCCTTGCTCTTCCAGCACAATCACTCCTAGAAATTGGCCAGCAATATGCAAAATCCCTGTTTTTCCAGGCAGTGATGGCTGATTACATTGACTCCACACAATGCAGTGCTCTTAGTGGAGATTTCTGGGTCCCATTTGCTGCACCATGTGATGAGCTGTTTCCCTGGTCTCTGCTGCATCTTGGCCCCTTGGCATTTGTTTCAAAGCTCATTTGGAAGAATTAACTACCTTTTCCATATTTAAGATTCGCCTGCAAAGGAAATGGATGTAGAAATAATTTTTATGGTTACAATAAGGAGGTTCCAGAACCCAATGCAAATATCTGTATGTAAATCTTGCCTTGGAGGTAGCAATCTCCTGTACATCCCAGTACTTAGCCCACTTTCACACCTAATTTTCTTTGTGAATCACACATAAAACTCCCATATTCTCTGCTGTGCAATGAAATCAGGAATTCTTAGCATGCCCACATGGAAGATGTTTCTCTGAGAATAATATCCATAACTAGTTTTTAAGGAGAAAAAGGGGAAAAAAAAGCCAAGGAAGGTTTTGGTGCACCATTTATTTTTATGATAATTTCAATATGTTAATACTATACCTAAGAGTCTTCTACACATACACATTTTGCATAAAGAAGAGCTTTTACTCCCAAGCTTCACGTTGGGAGGATGGGAGGGGGAGAGAGAAACCTGTTCAGGCATCTTTGGACATGATATTAAACAACACTGGAAAACTCCATTCTCTCCAGGCTTTTAGCAAGTGTCTTGTACTGCACAGCAGCTGGAAAAGACATATTTATTCTTGAAAACGGGTGTTTTAAAATGAACCCTTACAAATTTGTGAGTAACTGATAAAAGGATAAGTGCCCTTGGATTTGGGGTGTGGGAAAGCAAGCTCACCATGGGTTGTTGTGTGAGCTCAGTCCAGAAACCAACCCAGACCTAGGCTGCATCCAGAGGAGTGTGGGCAGCAGGTCAAGGGAGATGATTCTCCCCCTCTGCTCTGCTCTGCTGAGACCCACGTGGAATACTGCACACAGATCTGGTATTCTCAACGTAAGAAGGACATGGAACT
>NW_008689459.1:0-15037 GCF_000695815.1 Acanthisitta chloris
CCGCGGCGTGCGGGATGGAGAGAGCCGCCGGTGCCCCCGCGCCGGGCGGCAGCTACCCGCAGAAAAACGCCGAGATCCTCAGCAGCCAGTACGGCATCAACCTCTTCCTGGCCGGGCTGCTGCTCACCTTCGCCTGGGCTGTGCACGCCGTGGGCATCAGCAAGAGCCACCTTCTCTCCTACCTCATCACGCTGATGCTCATCCAGCTGCTGTGGATGCTGTGGTACCTCTGCAGGAGCTGCACGCAGAGGAGGCTGATCCAGGACAAGGACACGCACGCTGGAGCTCGCTGGCTGAAGTGTGAGTACTGGCACCGCACGCGAGGCATCTTGGAGGTCTCTTCCAACCTGGTTGATTCTATGATTCTCTGATCTGTGCCATCACCTGTGTCTGCTGTCTCTTTGTTACCCTCTCCATCCCTACCAGGAGGCATCCTGGTATTCACAACATGCAGTGCACTCTAAAGTAAATATATGCATAAGCTGAACATACTCAGAGATTGTATGGGAAAGCTGTTTGTTAAACACCCTCACTTTCCAACCTACCATTTTCAGTGCTGAAAGCTCCAGTGCCTTTTTTTCCCCTTACTGGGCTAGTTTGGATATGCTTGAAAAATTAAGTACAGCTAGTGAAAGAGGCAATTTTGTTGGTGTCATGCAGCTCTTTTGCAGGAATAATCACCTTTTCCAGATGGTATAATGCAACTTACTTTAGGATAGTACCAGTCAGGGGGGTCCTCAATTGATCTCTATACCAATGTGTATCAGAGATTCCCATTTATATGTGTACAGTGATGCTTTAGAAACATCTGTAGACTGAAGAGGACAAAATCCCTGGCCAGATCAGTTTGTAGGTTAGTACATAAAGCAGTTAAGCAAGGAATCTAAAATGAGCTTTAGCTTGTAGGAAAAGTATACAAGTTTGCAAGGGCAGTGGTTGGATTTGATGACCCTTATCTCCAGAGTCAGGTGTGTACTGGAGTGAGGATATAAGGGTATATTGAGAGAAGGCAGTTGGGGAGCACATCACAGAGTTGTGGGGACAGGAGTGCTGTGTTTCTGGGTCCCAAGAACAAGAAACAACCTACATCAGTGCTGTGTGGGTAATAGGCAAGTCTAGTTTTACCACAACCTTTTCCAGTCTCAGCACTGTAAATGATAGGTTGAAAACTAAAGTATTTTAAATGGAATACTCTTAAGACAGCTTTTCCATAAAATATTTCCTACCTGCTAGCAATGAGACAACAGTTAATTAACACAGCAGCTAATGAAATATCTAAATGAAAATTCCAGGAACATCTAAAACCTGATTATTTTGAAAAGTAAGGTTGTGCTGTGGAAATGTAGTTTGTTCTCAATCTCAGTGCTTGAGTGTCTTTTATGTTCTTTGCAGCTGTTGATAATTGTGTATGAATTGCTCAAGGAAAATCTCTTTTTTCTTTTCTAATGTCTAACATACATCCATGGTCTATAGACTCTTTCCTGAAATGTATAGAGTTCACATACCAACTGCTGAATTGTTCCTCTTGATTATTTACTGTTTTCCAAGGCAATGTTAATCTCAGAGCATTTTTCATTTGTTTACTTATATGGCTTACAACCTCCTGAAATTCATTAGTGCAAGGCTTACTTTGATCCTATCTTGGACCAAACTATCCTTTTGTTACTTGGAGTGTAGTTTTCCCCTCCTAAGTATGGAATAAATACTGCTTAACATTGGTAAGTACAGCAGGACCCCCTGCCCTTTTCCTTTTGGCACTGCACTCACAGCATTTCATTTGTCCTACAGGATATAAGGAGTCACAGAAACTTAGAAATAAGATCCTGGCTTGAGCTACTAGGTTACCTTATCCATTTCTTTTACCAGCACAGGATGGTTCTTTGTACTGGCTTCTCAAGTGGTGCAGCTTCCATGGCTCCTCTTGGATGTCTAGGCTGCAATTCAACAAATTCGCCCTTAGGGAACGACCTACACTTTCCTATTCTTAGGAGTTTCTTGTAGTTACAACAAGTCTGTACAACTCCTTTATGCTCTGTTGGTAAAAGAAAACTTATTTGAGCTAAGGAAAAACTCAGGTGGCAATTCCTCTGCCAAGATTTCCCTTCCCCTCCTCTTTATCAGTGGTTTTGTCATAGAATTTTTTATCTGAAAGACTAAAAGTCCAAAAAAGGAAAGGGGGGGGATGGAGTGAGACAGACATATTTTCAGCAAGTCTTTCCGCAGAAAGCTCTCTACAATTTTTTACTAGCTTTATCAGCTGATTTTGAAGAATATCTCCTTGCTGTCATTGTGAGAGCAAATGTCTTTGTATTAAACAGTATAAAATGAGTATATTTTAGTGAATCCTTTCAAGTTGTATCACGGAATCACACAGAACCACAGAATCATAGAATTAGTTAGGCTGGAAGGGACCATAGTGGGTCATCTGGTCCAACCTCCCTGCTCAAGCAGGGTCATCCTAGAGCACATGGCTCAGGATTGTGTCCAGATGGTTCTAGAATATCTTCAGTGAGGGGGAATCCACCACCTCTCTGGGCTATCTGTCCCAGTGCTCAGTGACTGCACAGTAAAGTCAGAGTGGAACTACAGTACAGTCATCTCTGTAAAGACAAGATGCAGGTACAGTTCAGGAGGCAGATCACTAATCCAGGACATGTTTGTTGTTTATTTCTGTGAATTTAAGCCTGAGCCCCTTGCCTTGCCTTCCCTCTTCACACTCCTTCTAGCTAACAAGTCCCTTGTGATCCTATTCTGCAGAACTTTTACATTATAAAACACATTTTCCACCCATTTTTTTCTGACATTACCTGAAGCAGATCCTCAGGGCTTAAACCTACACCATAAATTCATTGGGAAATTACCTTACTACTGTCATGTATCCTACTACTCTCATGTACTCTACTGCTGTCAAATACCTCTCTAAAATACTCTGTAAAGTCAACATATCCACAACAATTTATCGTAGAGTAATTGATAATCCTTTTGCTTCAGAAGATAGCATTTGCTTTCTTATTGAAACAATCATAACACTTGTGAAGTCCCTCAAATTGTCGTAAATCAGACAAATAGGCTGTTTTCTGCATACTTTCTAAAGAAACCATCAATCACAAAATCAGTAATGGAATAATTTAGGTAGGAAGGGACTTCTGAAGGTCATCACCTTGCTCAGAGCATGTCCAGCTACCTCAGGTAGAGTTTTTTCAGAAGAATTAACAATTCTGAGCTTTTTTAGAATGATTTGCATTCCTTAAGTAAGGAAGAAAACACAGTTTGATCTCAAGAGTAGCCTAGAATTTTGCATTTTTAGATGTCATGTACTTTTACACAGAAGGAAAATAGCACATCTATTTAAGTGTGAGCTCCAGTCCCGTTACATGCGCTAGAAGTAATACAAATTAACTGACATAAGAAGCATAAAATAAAAAAACTCTGTAGGATTACATAAATGCATAAAGTGCAGAGCTGAGATTTTAGGTTTTGAAATACCAAAGCAGAAGATTTTCTCTCTTGGTAGAAATGACACTCAATCAGTAGCTTGATGTTGTTCTTATTATGCAGAGACTGTAAAACAGAAACATAAAATCCTACTGCAATTCATACCTTTGTGGTTAAAAAGGTTTCTAAAGTCTGTTTCTGTTTAAATGTAAAGGATCAATGAAATAATAAAATTACACCTTTTAGTAATTTCTGCTTTATTTATAACAGCTCAACTTTAAGAATAAAGGTGTTATTAATTGAATAAATTATTAGTGTTACTTTTTTGTTACCACAAGTGGAACATGTGGTGCTTATATGGAAGTTAGGTTGTATATTTATCTTATAAAAGATAAATATTCATCAAAGCCAACACTAGTGATGTTATTACTCTGTGAGGATACTAATATATACTGATATATACATACTGATGCTGATATATGTCATAAGGTCTAGTTAAGGTCCATGGATAAATTTTCATCTAGTCTTCATTCAAATAAGCCCAAATTAAATCCAGTGAAAGCCTATTTGAACAAAAAAACCCCAAAGCTGAACCCAAAAAAAATAAATCCTGAGAAGGCTTAGAGTTTGATTCAGTAGTTTTATTGCCAGTTGAGCATAGTCATACAGGTACAACCCCCAAAATAATAATAATTAAACAAGGAGAAATGTATTTTAAAGTTCTTCAGGATACAAAATACGTATTTAGAGAAACATATTAGGGTATTTTTTTGTGTGTGTGAAATATAGATGCTGAAACTAAGTCTTTAGTTCCTTTCTAGTAGAACAAATTGTACTTGTGGTCTCTGAGTTAAAGTGCAACCTCCTGAGCCATGGGGAGGGCACACCAAGTGATTGTGTTACTTTCATAAATTACAGGCACTTATTACATGGAGTCAATTATCTTCACTAACATCAATCTGCTTTTATTTCCCTAACAAGAACACAGATATCAACCAACTTTACTTCCCCTAAACAGATTCTAGTATATTGGACAAATTGTCTTGAGACATTATAACTATACATTGACATTTTCTAATATCTTTTTCCTTTGTAGGTGGCATTACATTATTTGCAGTGATTACTTTGATTCTGGACTCTTTTAAAATTGGATATTACATTGATTTTTCAAACTGTTTATCACCAACTGAAGGTATTTTTCCTGTTACACATGCTGTGCACACCATTCTACAGGTAAAAGTCACTGGTTGCATTTTTATATTATATCTCTATTTCTTACCAAAAATACATTTTATTTTGTCATCAGCGGAATTTATACCAGTTTAATTTCTAAGCATATCACAGGAGACTTTTGAGGACTATATACTTGTGCATGTATGTATTTCTTACGTATAAATTCAGTCTTTGCAACCTGAAATTGCTCTGCCATAAAATTCATGTGGGTTCAGAAAGGAATAATCAAAAAATCCTCTCCTGTAGCTGAAGTTACATAGGTTATTTTTTTAGTTACAGTTTTATAACTTTCAGAATTTTCAGGCTGGAATGAGCACCTTGACTAAAGACAAGTCCTTTATTTTGGTGTGTAGGACTTGCCACACAAGTTCAATTCAACCTATCTATCCTGGTATCCCATTTGTATTAGGGGTGGAGGCCTGAGAATTCAAAGGGGCCAAAACCCTTCCCTGCTGGTTATGAAATACTTGCACAACTTGCCTATAAAAAATGAACAAAGATATTCCTTCTAGAAGCATTTGGTTATGCTCATCAGTGGCTGCACAATAGCAAACATAGTGACTCCTGTAAAATGTTCCAGCTGCTTGTTTGTTGTAAGGTTTTGGGTCAATAGTGTATGGTGACATTCCATAGCTGATTGTTCCTCACATTAATTCCTATGAACCACTGACATCAGGTTTGTAGGAAAGAAGGAAAGAAAAGCCACTCAACTGAGATACTCGGTTATAGCCAGGTACTGTAATGCATTTTCCAGTCATTCAGAAAGAAAAGAAAGATGTTCCCAGCAGTTATCATTGCTGTAAATGAGCTTTGAACAGCCAACGTTCTTCTGCTTTCTGTAGAAAAAAAGAAAAAGCATTGAAATTTAATTAGTAACTCTGACCTTTTCTATATTTCTCTGTGAAGGTCAAATTCTGATTTGGTTGAAGTAATCTTAATTTCACATTCTCATAATGTCCACTGTCTGTATCTTGCAACTTCTTTGCTTTACTTTTCTCTGTATTCCTTTCATTTAGGTGTACTTTCTGTGGTGTCATGCAAAGGATGTTATCCAGTCTTTCAAAACACTTGAAAGGTAAAGTGGATCTGATCCTCATCTTAATGTTAATAGGTCTAGGTTTGTACAGTGCTTTAACACCTACAGTTTTACTGTATGATGGACAGTGAAAATATACAGAGATTGATTCTACTCTAGATTGTGTAGAGTAGAATGAAATAGAATAGTTAAACAGAAAGTAACTCCATTTAATTTAAACTGTACTTACATTTTGTAATATACAGTAGTCACAGAATACGTACATTTTTCTCATGAGAGAGGGAAATAGGCAACATATGATACCACAGTGTCACTTGACATTTTTGAACGAAGGAAGTGACATGGATGTGTCATTAGGACTATGCACTTTATTATGTCTTCTTATTTAGCTACTGAAAGGGAATCTGCATCAGTAACCTGCAGTCAGCGCAGCCTGTGCAGATTCCTTCAACAATTGCTTTATTTTGTAGGTTTGGGGTTATCCATTCTGTGTTTACAAATTTGCTCCTGTGGACAAATGGAGTGTTAGCAGAGTCTAAACATCAACTGAATGAACATAAGGAAAGACTAATCACACTTGGTTTTGGCAACATAACTATAAGTAAGTGAAAGGGTTGGTACATTTTGGAAATCCTGCTGTAGGACACTCATACAAAATACTGCAGGACAGAGCTGGGTCATTCATGACTATGTTATATTTGTTTTCTTTGTTCACTTTAAACAAGTAATCTTTATAATGCACATAACTAATCTCTCTCTTTCCTTTAGTTCTAGATGACCATGCACCTCAATGCAATTGCACAACAACAACTCTCTGCTCAATATTTTCTCAAGGAATATATTACCTGTATCCCTTTAATATAGAGTACCATATCCTCGCGTCCACGATGCTCTATGTCCTGTGGAAGAACATTGGCCGCAAAGTTGAGCACCACCAGCAAAACAAAACTGCATTCAAGTTCCATGGCATAACCGTTGGGATGATTTTTGGATTAATTGTGTTAACTAGCACAATAGGCATAGTTGTTGTGTATTTAATTCAGATTGGAGGGTCAAAAATCAAGAGTGAGTTAGCACTCACTATGTTTTACTTGCATGCTATCTTTGTGTTGGCTCTCATGTGTACAGCTGGAATCGTCGCCCTCCTCATCTACAGACTGGAAGAGAGATCGTTGGATAATTCCAAGAATCCTGCTCGAAAACTCGATGCAGAACTGCTGGTGGGCACAGCTGCAGGGTCCTGGCTGCTCTCCTGGGGCTCAATCCTTGCCATTATCTGTGCCCAAGCTCACCCAAAATACACGTGGTACAACCTGCCCTACTCTGTCCTGGTTATTATTGAGAAATATATCCAGAACCTCTTTATCATTGAATCCATCCACCGTGAGCAGGAAAAGGTGAATGATGACATTAAAACTCTTCGAATAGTGACTATATCTCGGGGGAGCACTTTGTCCCTTACCCCCTTGTACAAAGAGATTTACAACGGCAGAACCACTCGTGACCCCAGGGAGGTGCCCTGTCTGTTTAAGGGCAGCATTTGTGGGAGAGAAAACAATGGTGCTGGTGTTGCCCAAGAAGAAACGAGTCAGGACAATAGTTCGGCCATGCATTCAGACTCAGATTTCTCATTTTACAGTAGTAACTCGGTTACTAACAACAAGAGGAGAATTCTGAAGAACATTGCTGCATTTTTGTTCCTCTGCAACCTTTCGGTAAGACATTTTGAACAAGTTAATAGCCAAAAGCTTCCCAGCCTTTCTTGTCTGATAAGTATATTAAAATCACGTGGTTTTGTAGACCTCATAGTACCCTTTGAGTATCTGAGGGGCCTACAGGGGAGCCAGAAAGGGACTATTTGTTAAGAACTGCAGTGACAGGACAAGGGGCAAAGGGTACAAATGAAAGAGGGAAAATTTAGGCTAGACATTAGGAAGAGATCTTTTCCTGTGAGGGTGATGAGACACTGGCACAGGTTGCCCAGGGAGGCTGTGGCTGCCCCAACCCTGGCAGTGTTCACAGCCAGGTTGGATGAAGCCTTGAGCAACCTGCTCTGGTGGGAGGTGTCCCTGCCCAGGGCAGGGGGTTGGGACTAGATGATCTATAAGGTCCATTTGAGCCCCTAAAATTCTATGATTCCACAGTTTGTAGGAAGTAAATTTTACTTCTTCTGGAAGAATAAGTGAATATGCCTTTAGGAAACAAATGTTATTTAAATGTGGAAAATGGGAACCTAAGCTTGTTTCAGTCACAGTCCAAGAACTACGATAGCAGCACAAGCTGAAACTCTCTTCCACCAGTGGGTCCCAGTAGCAACAGGGAGGGTTTTCCTAGGGATTTCTGAAACCAGTTTGCAGTATGGTGGAGTCACAGTCATTAAGGGCTATTGACTTGTATCACTGGTGATTAATATTGGCCTTGCATTCTTCCCTCGCAGCTGTGGATACCTCCGGCGTTCGGGTGCCGCCCGGAATATGACAATGGGCTAGAAGAAATCGTTTTTGGCTTTGAACCTTGGATAATTGTTGTGAACCTTGCCATGCCTTTCTCTATTTTCTATCGGATGCATTCAGCTGCCTCTCTCTTTGAGGTCAATTGTAAAACATAGCTCATACATGGTCCCTCAGTGAACAATCGATTGAATAATTAAGTAAATAAATAGCAGTTGAAGGAGTGGATGAATGAATGGGTGAACGCAGCAGCTGCTCAATAAATAGAAGAGCCAATATTTTCTTTTAAAAGGAAGGACCATAGCTAATAGCATGTAATGTTTTTTATTTTTCCTTCCACATATTTTGTTATATATGTGGTGTTATTGTATAGGGACACTTTTCGGAATCATATTAGTGTTAATATGATTAACACTACATAGGAAAGTTAATTTGATCTCATTAATCTTTGTTTTAGTCATCTGGGATTTGGCCTCTATATAATTTGTAAGGCTTTGTTTTCATTCATTGTGGCTTGTGAAAGGGGTTTACAAAGAATTCCATATGACTTAGGAGGGAAAATCCCAGGAACAGCTGAACTGAGTGTCACTCCTGAATCACAGAGATACTATGAAAACTCAAACTCTTAATTCCTTTATTTTTTTTAATAGTAAAACATGAAAACATTTGCTATATAGTTGAGATGTGGGAATTAAAATCCCTGAATACTGGTAAAAATCAATATATAATTATTATTTTCTTAACTAGATAGCAAGAAATCCAGATAAGTAACACGTATGATTAGGTATCATGCTGTATATAACTTTTTCTGACAAAATATGTTTCTATTAATTGTCTTGTATTTACTATGTGACATAACTGAGAAATAAAGTTAATCCATTTGCTTAATTCTTTATTAAAATATTTATTTTTTAAGAGGGAAAATGAGTATTATAGCTTATGTTTAGGTATATATGTTCCAAGGTCAGAATGGAATATACTCTAATGGGGAAGTGTCCCTGCCCAGGGCATTGGGGGTTAGGACTAGATGATCTATAAAGTCTATTCCAACCCCTAAAATTCTGTGGTTCTATGATATTCCCTGTACAATTTTTTAATGAGCTGCTAATTTCTTTGTAGATCAGTCTTCTGGTTGGAAGATATTGATATCTTCATACAGGGAGGCTGTAAAGCAAAGCTGAAGCCTCTAGAAATCTAGAGGACCTTTGGCTGAGGGTTTTATGAGTGTAGTTTAGATGTTAGATTATAATCTCAAATCCCTGGGATATTTAGTTGCTTGGGTTCTCACAGAAAGCAGTGAAGGGTTGGGTGCCTGAATATTCTTAGAATATGTATCTGTAAGATGGAAAGACTGAAGTGATAACCAGAATGCTAAACAGGAGTGCCAGATTGATGACTGGATAACCCTTGCTAACTTCTTAATGATCTAGTCCTAAATCTTGTGGGTCAGGGGCTGAAAACCTTCTGCTCCTGCTTCCTGAAAGGATAGTTTTAGAGTTGTCACTGCCATCTGCCTGAGAGCATGCATATTTCCGTGGGGGAGAAGTCTAACTCCGAGACAGATTTCTGCTGTCTGCTCTCAGGCATCAGAACAAAACTTTGGGCTTTGTACCACTAGATGGCAAACACAGACCATTCGATAAATTACCTGATTGCTTCCCGGAGTTGCTTCACATCATAATGAATCTTCAGTTCTATTTTTCGGTGCACACAGTAACCTGCTTAGGATTTTTTTCTCCCTTCTTTAACTGTTTCAAGCTCCAGATCAAATAAAGCAACTTCCATCTGAAGTCTCAGGTGAAGTCTGGATTAGAGGAAGCAACACCTGTCTTCATGCAAAACAATTTCAGTTTGATTTTAAGTGGTTTTTTAAGAGTCACTATCTAATCACATTGCTGTAATCTCCCTGTCTCTATAGCTACTTGCCATGCTCTTTTATAACACCTCCATTAGTTCTTCCTCACTCTAGACAGCAACTTTCTGTCTTTCCCCTTGAACGCAGTAGTTTGATCTCATCTAGTTCCATGCAAATACCAGCTCTAACCACTCGGTTTTCTCTCAGACTGGTCCATTTTGAGTAGAGTAAATAGGGCCATCAAGATCCAGAGCAGAGCAACGAGGCTGGGGAAGGGACTGGAGCACAAGTGCCATGAGGAGAGGCTGAGGGAGCTGGGGGTGTTCAGCCTGGAGAAGAGGAGGCTCAGGGGAGCCCTTCTCACCCTCTGCAACTCCCTGACAGGAGGTTGTAGTCAGGTGGGGGTTGGTCTCTTCTCCCAGGCAACCAGCAGCAGGACAAGAGGGCACAGACTCAAGCTCTGCCAGGGGAGGTTTAGGTTGGATATTAGGAAGAGATTTTTTTACAGAGAGAGTGCTCAGGCATTGGAATGTGCTGCCCAGGGAGGTGGTGGATTCCCCATCCCTGGAGGTTTTCAAGCTGAGACTGGATGTGGCACTTAGTGCCATGGTCTAATAACCATGGTAGGGTTGGACTTGATGGTCTTGGAGGTCTTTTCCAACCCAGTTAATTCTATGATGCTATGATTCTAAGAGAATAAAACTTTAATCTTTCTTTAAATCAACTCCTGGACAAGCTCTCCAGCTAATTCTGGTATCAGAAAAAAATCCATTTCTCTAGTGGACCCACAAGTCCCACTTCATCTTTTAAGTTCTCATAAAGATGTCTAGACAAAGCTTGTTTCTTCTTCTTCTGCTTCTGTTGATGGGTCCCATGTCATTCTTCAGTTACAACTGGTGTTCTTTAGCTGATCTCCAGCATTTGTGTTAAGTCAAAACAGAGAGAGCTTTAAATCCCTAGGGCCAAGAAATGGCCATATGGTCTATTACAAACACATTTGGAAGTTTCAAAAATAAATAGCAGCCTTATTTAGTTATATTTCATCTGCAATTACTTAGCCCTTTCTGCTTCTTCACATTAGGATTGAAATAATTTCATTTGCCCACAATATTAAATCGGTTTTGAGTGCTGAAATTGAAGTTTATTCAGAAAAGTGAATCAAGGCAGCACTCTGGCAGTGAGCAAATGCTTTAAACAAGCTAATGGGAGAATTCAATTCCAAGCTGCACTGATGGAACCCCACTGAGCAAAATAGTTCTGTTTCAGGACCAGAGACCCTATTTTGACCTGAGACACTTAAGAGGTTTTCACAGCAGGACTTCTCCCAAAAGACATTGTTTCATCCAAATACAAAGTACCTCGTGGAAGCAGCTTAACTACTCTTGAAGCAATGGTGAGCCACGAAGTAATGAATATTTGAGAAACATACATTTTTAAGCAACATAGATTTTTGAATGAGGAACAACAGATTGTTTCCCATAGTGTGACCTCTAGCTCTCTGGTCAATGTTAAACCTGAGCTTTCTCAAACAACTGCTTTCCAAATTTTTTCGTTTTCTCTAGGTATATTGAAAATACTAATTTATTTCAGGTTTGAAAATATAAGAAAGAGCACAAAGCTACCCTATTTCTGCCTACCTATCTGCTGGAGCATGTGACAGGAGGCAGGATTGCAAATTTACCCAGGAGAGAGGTCTAACAGCTGCTCAATGCTATTCTCTTGAGGTGCTCCAATTTAATAGCATTTACAAGAGATATCTTTTAAAAGGAAATTTCTTTCGAGAACTCCAAAATGCACTTGATATGTAAAGGATTCTCAATTTTTGCTGCATAAGCTTAACCAGAAAGTTTTCTCTGATATTCATCATATCCTTCTGTCAGACTCTTCCACTCCTTTGCCTTCCTCCCTAGATAATTTTATCTATTCAACAGTAGGTGCTTGGGTTGCATTTAAATTAATATATGTACAGGAATAAAGGCTGTTAAGGTGTAAAAAGATCCCTACAAACCTCAATTTACCTGAAGAGCTGAACTTGCATGACCACAGATTTTGCAAGTGCTCTTTAGTGTCAGTGACACTAAGATGGAAGAAAGTGAAGGACTCGTGGTTGAGGCTTTCTGAAAGAAGTGAATTCCTCTTGCTAGTATCTCTTAATATTTTGAATTTCTTCTTTTAATCCCTTTCAAAAAATAACTTCCAATTACCATTTTGATACTTTTGGAAATATTTGTGTGTTGTATTGCCCAAATGTGTTCCATAGACAAGAGGACTCTAGCAGTGCAGAGAAGTAGATGGCTCCAGAGAACAGCAGAGAGGGAAATTATCCAAGTAATTTAAGTTCATTCTTATTTTCACTGGCTTATAGAATTCATTAAATTTCACTGAAAATCCATAAAATAAAAAAGATACACACAAATCAAGATTTTAATACAAATATGATTTAATTTTGCTACCTCGCTCTGTCTGATTAGACATGGTGTATGTACAGATGGCTCATTGGATCATTTATTCCCCAAGTATTTGGCCTCATTCTATGCATGCATGAATAAAATGAGAGCTGGATTTAAACAGTATTGAAGCAGCTGCAATTGTTAAGGAACTTTGAAAAAAGGAGGTTGGCTCTATCAGCTTTAAAAGACAAATTTGACCTTGAAGTTGAATACAGTGGGAAATCTCACTTATATATAAGCAGCCAATGGTTAAACTCCTTTTTTCAATTTTTTTTTTATTAGGATGTGTGTTATGTCCCATAATATTAATTTGGCTGAGATTTAAAGCAAAACTTACAGTTCTCTATGCCGTGTCTCCTGCATTCCCCTACTACTGTTCTTCACCTAAAAGAGAACTGAGTTTCATCCCTATTAATATGTCCTTTGGTAAAACCTTTAGCGACACATTTTCTAGTTCTTGCCAGAAGCAAATGGACTGCAATTCATGCCTAAGTACAAATAAAGATGGATGCAGTAGGTGGAAAGTTGTGAAAGAACAGTGATTGCAGGAAAACCAGCTGCCATCTCTCTGCTTCACTTGTAACAAAGCAGTAAGTTCATTTTCCAATAAACTTTTGCTTGAGTGTCACTGCTAAATACCTGGAATTAAAAGTCCATTTGTGAAAATCACACATAAGCCCATTAATTCCAGAGAACTAGATCAGCATTTTAATCAAAGTGAGGAACAGCTCCTGTCCACATATGCTGGTTTTTGCTGGGATGGAGTTAATTTTCTTCACAGGAGCTATAGTATGGGGCTGAGTTTTGGGTTTGTGCTGGAAACAGTGTTGAGAACTCCTGGATGTTTCAGCTATTGCATTGCTGAGCTTACACAGAGACAAGGCCTTTTTCACTCCTCACCTCACCCCACCAGTGATGGGGGTTGGGGATGCACAAGAATCAGCCAGGAGAGTTGACCCCAATGGACCACAGGAATATTCCACACCATGTGGCTTCGTGCTCAGCATATGAAGATGAGGTAGAAAGAAGGGGGAGGGGACCACATTTGGAGTGAAGGCATTTGTCTCCCCAAGTCACCATTATGCATGATCACTCCTCACCTCACCCCACCAGTGATGGGGGTTGGGGATGCACAAGAATCAGCCAGGAGAGTTGACCCCAATGGACCACAGGAATATTCCACACCATGTGGCTTCGTGCTCAGCATATGAAGATGAGGTAGAAAGAAGGGGGAGGGGACCACATTTGGAGTGAAGGCATTTGTCTCCCCAAGTCACCATTATGCATGATGGAGCCCTGTTTTCTTCAGGGTAGCTGAACACCTTCCTGCCCATGGGAAGTGGTGAATGAGTTCCTTGTTTTGATTTGCTTGCACATATGACCTTTGCATTACCTGTTAAACTGTCCTCATCTCAACCCACAGGTTTTCTCACTTCTCATTCTCTCCTCCATCCCACCCGGGGGAGAGTGAGTGGCTGGGGTTAAACAATGACACCACACAGCCATGATTATCAAGGATCCATAACATCTTTATTCTAATTTATTCTGCAATAAATATTTACCAGGCTCAACTGAGGATCAGAATCCTTTTAAAAATTCATAGAAATGATCAATAACATACCTAGGGATAAATCTACACTTCATGTTTGGGTCAGACCTGAGTCCATCATAGAACCATAATCATAGAATCACAGAATTTAGGGGTTGCAATGGGCCTTGGAGACCATCTAGTCCCAATCCCCTGCCCTGGGCAGGGACACCTCCCACCAGAGCAGGTTGCTCAAGGCTTCATCCAGCCTGGCCTTGAACACTGCCAGGGTTGGGGCATCTACTACCTCCCTGGGCAACCTGGGACAGTGTCTCACCACCCTTAGAGTAAAAACACTTTTTCCCAATTTCTAACCTAAATTTTCCCTCCTTCAGTTTGTACCCATTGCCCCTTGTCCTGTCCCTGCAGCTCCTAACACAGATCCCTCTGCAGCTTCCCTGGAGCCCCTTCAGCTCCTGGAAGGTGCTCTGAGGTCTCCACACAACCTTCTCTTCTCCAGGCTCAACAGCCTCAACTCCCTCAGCCTGTCCTCATAGGGGAGATGCTCCAGTCCTCTTAGCAACTTTGTGGCCTCCTGTGGACTTGCTGCAACAGTTCCATGTCCTTCCTACATTGAGGGCACCAGAACTGCACTCATCTTCTGAACGTAGTAATTTCACCTCTAACAGGCAATGACTTTTTTGGGAAGGGAGCAAGCAACAGCAATGAGGCATTAAACCCATGTGCAACACACAATTCACAAATATCTGTTCATTTGATTGAAAAAACTACCAGCCAACTGTTGGCACACTTCTCTGCTCTGTAGGTTTCTGTTTGGCATTTGCAACAGGCTGTTCTGCAAGGACACACCTGCGCCACAGTGCCAGTGAAGCAGATGAGGTTTGGTGGTCTTGCTTCCCAATCCCATTCCCTTCCACCCAGCAGCTGCCTTCTGGGAGGAGGGAGGCCCAGGGGTGAGTTACTGTCCAACTCCATGAGACATCATTTCTCTTCCTCAATTGACTGAGATCCAGCCACTGACTTGTCTTC
>NW_008689460.1:0-1599 GCF_000695815.1 Acanthisitta chloris
GACTATCTGCTGGGGGTGAGGCACGTCATGGTTTAGTGCCAGCCAGCAGCTAAGCACAAGGCCAGAGGGAAGAGCTGGAATTCAGCAGACAGGAGCATTTTTCTGAATGTGTGGACAGCCTCGGGTTGAGGTGCCTTGGGGAGCAGTCCCCTCCCAGCCCAGTGCCACCCGCAGTCATTCCCGCCGCATTCCTACCTCCACTCCTTGGACCTTCAGTTTCATGTGATCCTCTCTGGTGGTTTTCCCATCTTTCCTTTTTTTCCAGCAATATCCATCTTTCCTGTATTTCACTTTCTTCCTGTTGTACAGGATCATAGAACCATTCTGTGGTCTGAAAGCAAGAAACAGGTTTGGATTACACAAAGCAACAAAACCAGCCTGAGAGTGTCTATGAAGCAACGTCCCACAGACCAGCGAAAGGCTCCACAGAACAGCAACAGCCAGGACTTGACAGCTCATAAACGTTCCCCTTTTGTTGCTGTTACCTGGACAAACTGATATTTGCAGTCTGCAAAACTTTTATGTGAAGATCTTGTACCTAATGCAGGAAGTGACAGTGATAGGCTAAAGAAATAAAAAGGGAAATCTTATAAAATAGCCAATGCTTTCCAGGATGCATTTTGACAGCTAAAAGCTGAAAGTTAGAAGAAAAGAAAGATTTAGGGGAAAAAAGGATTGTTGTTATTTAATTACAGCCTCTCTCTTGCTATAACATCAGCAGGATGAGATTCCAACCACCTTTAACGCTGCACCGGGATGTGAACGTTGGCTTAAAAAGACAACAAACAAGCAAAACAGAAGGGAAGGATAAAAGCATGAGCTTATACATTGGTTTCACTGTTCTGCTTAGATGAGTGCTAGACGGGGAGCAGCCTGCTCCCTTCTGAGCACCTCCTCCACTTCAAAGACACAGGAAAATGCTTTCCACTTAGAAAGCACACAGGCGCTTTAAAACGTCCCTAAAGGCACAGCGATGCCCTGCAGACAGCAGCCAGTGCAGTTCGGGCCTACGACAACATCCACAGAGAGGCTCTGCCATCTGCTAAGCCAAATCACAACCAAGGCACGTCTGCCCTAACACCGAGAAACCAAAACTATCCCTGCGAGGCTGGGAGGAGCAGCCAACACCCCACCCCTGCCACTGGCGACCAAACCCCGAGCTCCATCCTCCCGAACGGCACCTCCCGCTGCCCTGGGGTCCAGCACCCACACCCAGGGGTCTCACCCTACGCATTGCCCTGGAGACAAACACTCAGGGGGCGGCGCAGCCGCGGCGCCTGTTTGACAACACCGCAGAGAGTGCAGGACTAGTTCAGTGCAGATTGCATATCCCATTTCCATGTTTGTCCCATGAACCCGCAGCTGCTGCTCGTGTCGGCTCCAACCCTTCCCACAACATCACGGGTGCGCCCGGCCGGCGGTGAGCCAAGCGCGGCCAGGGCGAGCGCAGGGACCGCGGCCTGAACTCATCCCCTGCTCAACCAGGGCGAGCGCAGGGACCGCGGCCTGAACTCATCCCCTGCTCAACCAGGGCGAGCGCAGGGACCAACCACAGCCTGAACTCATCCCCTGCTCAACCGGGGTGAGCACAGGGACCAC
>NW_008689460.1:2039-9815 GCF_000695815.1 Acanthisitta chloris
CTCATCCCCTGCTCAACCAGGGCGAGCACAGGGACCAACCACAGCCTGAACTCATCCCCTGCTCAACCAGGGCGAGCGCAGGGACCGCGGCCTGAACTCATCCCCTGCTCAACCGGGGTGAGCGCAGGGACCGTGGCCTGGACTCATCCCCTGCCTGGTGCCTCGGCTCTCCACACAACGTGCCCAGAGGACCTGAAGAGTTCTGGCGCCAGGAACTGCTGCTTCCCTCGCCCGGCGCCGCGCAGGGAGCGCAGGGAGCGCAGGGAGCGTGGGCCCAAGCTCCACGGCCTCACTGGTGCTCTGCAGGGCTAGAACAGGGGTGTTGGTTTGTGTCTGCCATGAAAAAGGAACACAGTGAGAGGGCACCGGCAAAGCAGTTAACAAGATTTACAGAAAATAGAGCCCAATGAAACAAAGTCTCTCAGGGATCTCTGGAGCAGTTGTTGATTTCGATAAGAACGTATCGAGCTGCTCTAAGGCTCACAGAAAGCAGCTGGTCTCTAAAGATAACTTCATGAGATGAGATGCAATTTTAACCTATCTCCATTGCTGCTGTGTCTCACTGCTGTAAGGAGGGACCGAGAGGGAAGCTCTGCCCCGCGGATCCCTCGCCATTCAGACCCAGCCCGGGGCAGCCAACTGAGCTGTGGGAAGACGTGGCAGGCGAGGCCTGACAGAGATTCCCAGGTGTGACTCCAGCCCAGATCAGCTCTGCGGGTTTTGCTGCTCAGCCTGGATTTGGGTGTTTCCTTTGACCCTCTTCAGATGAGGGGGACGAAGCCGCACACCTGAGTACAGGCTACCCCAGGACTGCGATTCCTGATCGGCTCTGCATTTCCTCTCCTTTACGAGCCTGTGGCATTCAAAAGCTACTTGATCTCTATTTCAGTTTCTTGTCTGTGGCCTGGGAGAAGGAGGGGGAAGGACAGGAAGAGTAACTGCAGAGCAGAAAGCCTTTTGTCTCGAGTATTGATGAGATCTGGGATGCCTTCCTCCCTCTCACCCTGCTATCCACTGCCACAGCTCCCACAAATTGCCACAACAGCCTAGGAGCTACTTTTGCCCAAATTGCTCCTGCTACAGTCAGGAAGATCCTAAATTCCATTTGCCGACTTATTCTTAATGTGAACAATCATCCCCTGTGGCTGATGGGTCTGGGAACCTGATGGTTGCTTGGGGCAACCCAGGGCTCCACAGGATGCTCGGGAGCAATCCAGGCCACTGGATAAACCAGAGCTTCCCTCAGTAAGACAGGGAGAGGCAGGAACAGAGGAAACAGGATTTACAGGGAAGATTTTCCAGAGATGTCATTTTGGATTTGACACTCAGCTGCACATACTGACCTCTGGCTCAAAATCCTGGTCTGAGGGGATTTTGTTTCCTTCGGATTAAGCCCCTTATGCCTTACCTGAATAACAGGAATCTAAACATACCTATCTTCTCATGAACAGGAACTAGATACAAGGAGGGAGTGAACAGAAAATAAGTTAAGATTAGGATATGTTGGTCAACTGATGCTTTGTATCTGCCTCTCCATTGTGCTCATAAATTTAGGTCCCTCTGGCCTAAACGATCGAGATTTCCCCCTAATCACATTACTGCAATATTAATAACGCTGTGCAGTGCAACCAGAACCCTCTAAATTGTCACATCAAGACGTGGTAAATGTCAGACATATCAGTTAATGAAAACTACGTTTTACTGCCTCAGGAGCTGGGGGTGCCAAAAGGGAACTGCAGATATTGCAAATACAAAAGTGACACTTTTTCAGGGTAAGAGAGCGAGGTCAGCCACAGCCATTCCTCGAGACGGTCCACAGTGCTAGGAGTTATTTTTTATTTCACCATCTTGCACTTATTGCAATTCCCTGCCAAGGAAGATATTTAAAGCAGGAATATTGACATTTAATGCAGCTGCCATAAAGCAGAGGTACCACACACCAGACCCTTCCTGTACTGCACTGGTGCAGGAGGAGCAGCCGCCTCCAGCGCCCGGGCGAGCAGCTCCCTCCATCCCTGCCACCCACGGCACTGACAAACAGCTCCTGCAAACAGCCTGGCTCATGCTACTTTCCACCTGCACGGTATTTCCTCAGGCTACGAAGTTATCATGGAGCCAGGGGACAACAGGAGGGGACTATCTTCCATCTTCTGCATCTATGCATGATAATAATGAGAAATTAACTTCCATTCTCCCAAAGGAACAACCTACTAATGCAGAAACTGGCTGGGAAAAGCTAGAGTCTTGAAGGAAGCCCTGGGAAGAGACAGTCTTGCCAGAAAATACTGCACCAATCATTGCCCACATCTCCTCACGAGCACAAAGAGGAGCAAGTTCTTCAATCTGTCTTCATCCAGGCCAGTTCAGGAACGGGGAGAAGAGCCAAAAGCAAGTGTGACCAGGTGCCTCCCACTCAGCTAATGCCTTGCCAGGGCAGGGAGAGCTCTGGGGCTGCAGACTCTCCAGGTGATGAACTCCAAGGAACCATCTACTCTTTTCTCCTTTTCCTCTGCACTGTGTGCAGCTGTACAGCCCTCACACGGCAGCAGTGACGGTCGGACACCATTGGTCAGGGCTGCTCCTGACTGGCATCATGCTCCCAGAGATACCTCATCTCTTATTTCTTGTTTCTGACCAAGAAAAATATCTGAGACAGAAGCTATTTCTCCCCCGAGAAATGCTGCTCTCCAAGTCTTCAATTGCTTGACATTTTCCCCCACTGTACTTGAAGCTTATCAGAAGATTAAAGTCCAAATGGAAAACCGGAAGAGGAATCTCCAGCAGTTGCAGCCGAGGATGTCTCAGCTGCCCTTGGCCACGCAGACCCCTGGACACTCCCTGTGGGTTTAGGAGGTTACCCAGACTCAGTAAGGATGGGGTCACCCAGTGTCGAGGCAGAGCTGCAACCCTGTGTCAAGGGCATGAGCCCACCAGCCCAGGGATGCACCTGCAGGATGCTGTAACAGGTACCTGTGGCTCTTTTCTGTACCAACAAAAGGCTTTAAAATAACATTTATGGGGCAAACATTTTCAGACTTCAGAGACTTAGTCTATCACAGCTGTAACACTGGCAGGGCACACACAAATCAGTTTTATAGACCCTTTTTCCCCTCCTCTCCCACAAACGCTTGGCTCTGACCCTCAAGCAACAACTCACACTTGCTCCAAAAGAAAAGAAACCCCAGTGTGAGCCCAGTCTGTATCAGTGGGACCAGAAACCAAAGAACAGCCCCTCTAGAACTTAACAGAGACATTCACACTTCACCATAACTGCTGGGAACCCAGCACTGTGTCACCTCCCGGAGAGAGTCCTCACTTTCCCCACTGAAAGTTGGGATTCTTGGCACGGCAACCAAAGGAATCACAGATTACACGTCTGAAATTTGCCTGATCTTTGAACTCTGAAGGGATGAAATAAAGACTTCAGAACAAGTCTTCTTATCTGTGTAGGAGGAGGCATAAATCACAAGAAAATGTAAATACCCTGCCAATTTTTTGTCTCTAGAATTAAACGTCACTTGCATTTAAGATGAAAGTGAACTTACTTTGTATGTACAATATTTAAGAAGTTAAAGTCTAAAGTCACACAGTCATTTCATCCAGAGCTGCGGTTAGCGCAATGCCTAATCCCATCAAGGGGGCATTAATTGGTGTCTAGATGCTCCTTCTCATAGCAGCAGTAGGCCATAAAACTTAATCCTTACCTCCTCTCTCCAGCATGTAGCCTCTGTGTTCATCAATAAAAGTAATGTGATTCATTAAGTATGGGAGTAATTACCTGCAGCTCCAACAAACAGGACTGAAAGAGCCTGTGCCAGCGGCAAGTTGGCTTTTGAGCCATCACACAGGACTGCTGGGGGCTGCCAAGGAAAGCCTTTCTGCAAGACTGGGATAAACGCTGACGGCTGCGACACGAGCTGCAGAGCACTGCACAGCTGCTGCGGGCTGGGCCCGTCAACCAGGCCTACCCAGAAACAACTCCCTGGGGCTCCTTAGGGCGCTATCGGGACACCAGTGCCACGGCACCGCGACCTGCAGATATTCTCTTTGCACAGTGCACTGGTGCAGAAGTTGATCCGAGGATCACCTGGGGCTCTGCTGACCGAGGCAGGCCCGGCCCGTCCTCCCAGGCGCGACGCCCTGCAGCACAGCGCAGCCAGGTGCCACGTGCCCTGGCTGTGCCCCCGGGGTGTCCCCGGCAGCCTGCGGGGCAGCTACAGCCACCGCCAGGCAACAACAGCTCTGACCGGCACCACCTCTCCTGCCCCAAGACCTGTTTCCACGAAGGCACTGGGAAAACCTGAGCGTCTTTGCTCTGCTCCTGACACGACCAGAGAACAGGGCACAGTGCTACCAACACTGAGGACAGTGACACAACTCGTAACAGACCTGACTGCTCAGCGAACACTTACTCCGTTCCCGTTTACACTTAATGGCATCGTGGCTCTTGCCGAAGAGCGAACGCCATGGCAGACTCGCCCAGCACCTCTGCCTACTGCGGTCACTCAGACTGAGGAATTCCACCACTAACTGACAACAGAGCCAACCAAAAAACAACAAAAGCAAACCAAGGACGAGCTGTTTCACTCCTGAGCGTGACCAGGCAGGCGAGCTCTGCTCTCCCAGCGACACGGAGAGTCAGAACTTGGTGCAGCACCTACCCAGAGCTCACTCTGCAGGAAGATCCTTCTGGAACCAGCACTGTCCCAAAGCTGCACATTTAGTTCAAGCAGCTAACAGGTTTTCCCCACATTTCACTGAGCAATGTGGTGGGATCTGAACTCTGCAACAGACTTGAAAAAGAAATCAGAAACAATCCTTATGAACTCTTCAGCATGCTGAGCAATTGGAGGCTCCTCGAAATGATGCAGGACCAACGCCGGAGCGTTAAAGCTGTCATTAAGTGCAATGCACGCGAAATGCTAAAGTCTTTCAGCAAATTATTTCTTGATATAATGACATGCTATGGAACTAAATCTCAGTACAAGGTATGAAAAAAGACAGTTAAATCAACTTTGTTCATTTAAATATAATTTTAAAAGAAATGGTGTTCATCTCTTTATTGCTCAAGGATTTTTATCAATTTCGTTAGCTCTCATTTATTTCCTCAGCCCGACTCCCATGGGGATGCTGTTTGATTTATTGGGAATTAATTCTTACACGAATGCTTTAAACCATTTTCAGAATAATCACCACACTCCCGAGTCGAGGAGAGCCCTGTCCCCTCCTGCGCTCACAGGCTCCATCGACTGCTCTCTCCGTGCACAGGAGAGGACCAGGGGCTGCAATTCACTTTTAAAAGACTTGTTTGGAGATGTCCTCCTCCGCAGGGGTACTTTGGTGCTGAATCTGGTCACTTCCCAGTGCAGCAGCAACACACACGTGTGCAAACACTGCTGCATTCTTACCAGGAAGGGAGAAAAGGGAAGGAAAAATGTATTTATCTAGTTAACTTACTTCCAGTTCAATTTCCCTGCTCATTACAACCACCAGCCTAAGGGTAACAAGGTTTTCCCAGCTGTGTGGAAGTGGGGCCATCTCTTGGTTTTGTCCTAAACACCACAGACCAGGGGAACCTGCCCTGGCACCCGTGTCCTGGGGCTCTGGCAGGTGCCACCTCCCTGGCACAGTGGCTGGTGGGAGCCACATGGGCCCTGCCAGGGACCCAGAAAATCTCGCAGGGTAAGGGGGAAGAGCAGAGCTCTGAGGAAGGAAAAGGGTTCCTCGTTCTCCCTCTGCCAGCAGTGTGGAGCTCGGCTCATGACTTGAGACACTATAAAAATCTGTAAATATTTGAAAATTGAATAATAACTCATTAATTATAAATTTGAATTGAGAACCACTTCAAACCGTAAATGCAGTTTGACAGTCGATGAACTTCCAACATTGCAGGCAGCAAAACGGTACAGGCTGGAGGAACTGGCGACACTGGCACGGAAGGGACCAACTCCCCAGCTGCACTCCAGCATCACCTCTGTCCCACAGCAGCACAGCCAGGCACGGCAGAAGGGCTGGGGAGGAACCTCCACCACCTCCTCTGTCCCGTCCAGAGCACCACACTCAATATCGCAGTCAACTAATCGCCGAGTAACCGTGGGCACGAATTGTGACTGACCTGCAAACCAGAGGTGCCCAGGCTGTCCTGCCAGCTGGGAGTCCCCAGCCCTCAGCTGGGGCCACCGGCTCTTTGCAGGGCTGCCCCGACCGCTGAGGTTGGTTTTCAGCTCTCAGCCCTGCCCCGACACAGCGAGTGCCCCCCAGGCAGGAGGGCAGAGCTCTCTGCCATCCCCCACGAGGGTTCCCACGCAGTGGCACCAGCCAGGCCAGGCCCGAGCTCGCCGCGGTGGCCGGAGATCGCACGCTGCGCTGGAGGCACGTGCCGGAACGCCCTGCCGCAGCCTGTTCTCAGCCCTGCCTCTCTTTCAAATGAACCTCAGGAATATAATCTGTTTATTTATATCAATTTAGTCCCATCAATTAATGATGACAAGGCAATTAACTAGAATGCCAGACAGTAAAAAATAACCACATAATGCCTTCTTTAGAGGAAATCTATTATGTAATTCCAATCGGTCTTCATTAACACAAAGTATTCCAGTAAAAGGTAGTAATCTAGTTATGGTCTGTGAAATATGAAGATCCGCAAAGTAATTTTTCAGAATTAAGGGTAAAGTATTTTTAGCAAATGGAAAGGAAACCTTTCTGCACTTTTCCTGCAAACCTTTGCAAAACCCCTCAGGAACCCCATAACATAAGGTATCCCAGGGGCGAGCAGGCTGCGCCGTCACGGCAGAGCACCAAACCTCAGCACGACCTCCCTTCCCCACCGCGCCGGCTCTGGGTCGAGCTAAGCGCATTGCAGTACAATCCATCCCTCGTCCAACACTCGCTGTGCAGATGCCACCATGGAAATGACTCCCAAACCACCAAAAGCAGTGGTCTTCAAACACCCTGACAGGCAGTTTTGGGCTGAAAGTCCACAGCTTTACTCAAACGTCGATACGACAGCCCAACGCTCTCCTCACCGCGGCAGGACAGCGTGGCCTGGCCCGGCCCATCCTGACTCCACCACTGCACAGCGGCCTGGGACGGAACAAAGACAACACATTCGCTCCAGCATTTCATGGGAGGCTCTTCGGAACGGACACATCAACTGTTTTCATGGTGCTAACCTCAATTCTGATCCAGTTTTCAGGGAAAATAAGACGAAAACCTTACGTGTCCACAAAACCACCAGCTGCACATGGAAACACACATTTTCCAATACCAAGCCTTATTCCCCTTCAAACTTAGTAATAAAGCAGTAGGAGATCAGAGATAATTAACCCCCAATATAGAAAAATCCTGCAAACAAAGGGCACACACAAACACAAAGGTAGTCAAGCACTTCTCCAAAAGCTGCCAAGCACTCTCAACTTAAAATTTCTAATGAAGCAGCTTAAAAAATTCCAAATTCCTACACGAATGTGTTTACAATACAAACTCAATTATTGTCTTATTCTGATGCTTATCTTTTCTTATACCCTCTCAGCTTATCCTACATTGGAATTTAATTACAGTCCAGTATTTTTAGTTGAGATGAAATAAAGTATTTTCAGATTAATTTAGTCAGAACCAACTTTTGATAAGACACAATCCTTTTTCTATCCTGCCCTAATTTGCGACCCTCCAAGTCAGCATGAATCACTCTCAGCCCTCATGTCACTCCCCCCTAAAGCCACTCTCACTGCCCCCAAATCCAGCACGGCACTGGCACCCAGCTCTCCCCAAACCCAG
>NW_008689461.1:0-1697 GCF_000695815.1 Acanthisitta chloris
GGCTGTGAACACTGCCAGGGCTGGGGTTTCTACTGCCTCCCTGGACAACCTGGGCCAGTGTCTCACCACTCTCACAGGAAAAAAACTTTTGCTAATATCTAACCTAAATTTCCCCTCTTTCAATTTGTCCCCATTGCCCGTTGTCCTGTCCCTGCAGCTCCTAACGCAGAGTCCCTCTGCAGCTTCCCTGGAGCTCCTTCAGCTCCTGGAAGGAGCACAACCTTCTCTTCTTCAGGCTGAACAGCCCCAGCTCCCTCAGCCTGTCCTCACAGGGGAGCTGTTCCAGTGCCGTGCTCTTAGCAACTTTGTGGCCTCCTCTGGACTTGCTCCAGCAGTTCCATGTCCTTCTTACATGGAGGCCATGAGAACTGTGTGCAGTATTCCAGAATCAGCTCACGTAGAATGTTTTACCCATCTCAATGAGACAAACAAGGAAGATGAGCTACTAAAACCCCCTAAACCTTTCACTGATTAGGTGCATCTGAGCTGTGAGCCAGCAGAGTAAGTATACTATTAAGCCCAACACTGAATCCTGAAGGGATTGCCATGTTTCCAGTCCACCACTCTGAAATCAGGGTTTGCTTCCATACTCCACTCATACATATATACACATACATTCTCCTTTAAAACTTATTTCAAGATTACTTTACCTACACCAAGGTGTCTCCATGCCACACTTGAGCACAGTCTAGGTATTTTAAGTGCTATGTATCCCCCTACTGATACAAGAGCTTAACATACTCTTAGAGAGCATAACCAACACAGACTTTGCTGTGAACAGTGGCAGTAATTGAGTTGTTCTAATACAGTTAGAGACCTCAGAGCACCTTCCAGGAGCTGAAGGGGCTCCAGGGAAGCTGCAGAGGGACTCTGTGTTAGGAGCTGCAGGGACAGGACAAGGGACAATGGGGACAAATTGAAGGAGTGGAAATTTAGGTTAGATCTTAGGCAGAAGGTTTCCCTGTGAGGGTGGTGAGACACTGGCCCAGGTTGCCCAGGGAGGCTGTGGCTGCCCCAACCCTGGCAGTGTTCAAGGCCAGGCTGGATGAACCTTGAGCAACCTGATCTAGTGAGGAGGTGTCCCTGCCCAGGGCAGGGGGTTGGGAATGGATGATCTGTGAGGTCCATTCCAACCCCTAAAATTCTATAATCACTGCAGCAAACAGAAGCATTGAATATCAGCATTTTCACAGCTCAGACACTGCCAGGAGAGTTAATTTAATGTATCAACTTGATGAATGATTTAATATATGAACTTGCAATGCATGTATCAACGTTGCCTTTGGCTTTGCTTTGGTGTTTATGAAAGCTGCAGTAGATATAGACACTTCCGCGGCTTTATTTGCTTGTGTTGGTAGGTGTTTCCCAGCTGACCTTCTGTTAGCACATGTGATCACTTCGCAGAAAAACGAACCCTTGTTCGCTCGTGGTGCTTACACTGAGTCACCGCTCGCTGTATGTCACCCGAGTGTCGCTCCCCTCCCCCAGCCCGTGCCAAAGAGGTGACATCGACACCTTTTAGCAGGAAGAGCAGTAAGCAACGAAGCAATTCCTTGTACCGCAGGGCAGGGCCAGAGCTCCCGTTCGCACGGCCGGGACAGCTGCGGCACTGCGGGAGGAGGAGGAGGCGATGGGATGCGCAGCGCTCCGCGGGGAGGGGGTGGGAAACAGCGGAGAGGAGGAGGAGGAGGAGGAGA